>NW_019384600.1:149624-243791 GCF_000671375.1 Centruroides sculpturatus | reverse complement strand
CTGCAGTACTGTTAAATGGAAATTAAATGCACAAAAATGATATTCATAGTCAAATTAGCTGGTGTGTTGTGAGGATTGAGCTTGTTCTTTTTAATATTCTATATCAGGCATGGCCAACATATGGCCTATCTAATGAATTTGCATAGTGTTAATTTGTTGTCGTAAATTCATAATCTGTTCTTCCATTTCTGCCTGTTTTTCCCTGTTTTCATTTAAATTTACATGAATTAAGTTTAGTTCCTCCTTAAAATCATTTATTTGCTTAAATAGTTTGTCATTAGATGTTTTTATTAAGTTAGATATCTTATTCCATAGAATGGCAGATGAAGTGTCTAGTAACTCATCCGGGTTATATAGTAAGGAATCAAGTACATTTGGCTCACCTGAATATTCTTGAGTATTATGTTGGTCTGATATTTCATTAATTTTCCTGGCCTCCATATAAGTGTCTTGTAGATTTTTATCCGGTTGTAGATTGTAGTCAGTGATTAAACGGGAACTCGTTGCAATATCGTCATTACGTTTACTTACTGATTTGGTTCTGGTGAGCGGTGGTCTTCCACGTTTGACTGGAGATCGTTGCATAGCCATTAATGCCAAACTATTGTTAAATATATAGTTCTATAAATTATTAGTTTCCTTTTTAAAAGTCAAAAAATGATTAAATCAATTATTTGATTTAAGATATTATCACAAATGAAGTGAGCAGGAAATTTCACCAACAGTGCCAAGAGTCAGATACGCCCCCATACTTTATATTCAGTTTTAATAATTTTTTAGACTAGCAGTTATTTTTTATTTCATTAATAATAATGTCTAAAATATATGTGTAATTTTTACTGTAGCTGAATACTAATACTGTTATTGTTTGTATCTATTATTAGGTCTTCAGATATTCTTGTTCTTAAATAAATATTGACATATCTACATTAAAACAGAAGAAAGTTTATATGAAAAAGATCAGAAATGTATCTATATTTCTGAACGATATGTTTACAGTAGTTTTCAAACTTCCTCATTATCAATAATTTAAAGCTGCTTCCATTAACTTTTTTAAGAGAGGGGAGTTTATTGATATAAAAAGAATTGTTTTGATAAGTAACAATTCTTTTTATATTTTAAATAAGAGACATAAAATATTATTCAAGATATATTTTTTTATTGATTGTGTTCATTTATGTTGAGACATTGTAATTTTAACTCAAAGAAATATAAAATGTTTAGTTTTAAGAAAAATTTTTATTGTTTAATATAAATATTACATTGTTTTATATTATAAAATATAGGGTTTTCATAAGTTACAAGCCATAGGAAATAATCATGTGGAAAGAATCAGCAAGTTTATAGTGTACTGGTTATGTGATGCATCATTTCAAGTCTGCAGTACTGTTAAATGGAAATTAAATGCACAAAAATGATATTCATAGTCAAATTAGCTGGTGTGTTGTGAGGATTGAGCTTGTTCTTTTTAATATTCTATATCAGGCATGGCCAACATATGGCCTATCTAATGAATTTGCATAGTGTTAATTTGTTGTCGTAAATTCATAATCTGTTCTTCCATTTCTGCCTGTTTTTCCCTGTTTTCATTTAAATTTACATGAATTAAGTTTAGTTCCTCCTTAAAATCATTTATTTGCTTAAATAGTTTGTCATTAGATGTTTTTATTAAGTTAGATATCTTATTCCATAGAATGGCAGATGAAGTGTCTAGTAACTCATCCGGGTTATATAGTAAGGAATCAAGTACATTTGGCTCACCTGAATATTCTTGAGTATTATGTTGGTCTGATATTTCATTAATTTTCCTGGCCTCCATATAAGTGTCTTGTAGATTTTTATCCGGTTGTAGATTGTAGTCAGTGATTAAACGGGAACTCGTTGCAATATCGTCATTACGTTTACTTACTGATTTGGTTCTGGTGAGCGGTGGTCTTCCACGTTTGACTGGAGATCGTTGCATAGCCATTAATGCCAAACTATTGTTAAATATATAGTTCTATAAATTATTAGTTTCCTTTTTAAAAGTCAAAAAATGATTAAATCAATTATTTGATTTAAGATATTATCACAAATGAAGTGAGCAGGAAATTTCACCAACAGTGCCAAGAGTCAGATACGCCCCCATACTTTATATTCAGTTTTAATAATTTTTTAGACTAGCAGTTATTTTTTATTTCATTAATAATAATGTCTAAAATATATGTGTAATTTTTACTGTAGCTGAATACTAATACTGTTATTGTTTGTATCTATTATTAGGTCTTCAGATATTCTTGTTCTTAAATAAATATTGACATATCTACATTAAAACAGAAGAAAGTTTATATGAAAAAGATCAGAAATGTATCTATATTTCTGAACGATATGTTTACAGTAGTTTTCAAACTTCCTCATTATCAATAATTTAAAGCTGCTTCCATTAACTTTTTTAAGAGAGGGGAGTTTATTGATATAAAAAGAATTGTTTTGATAAGTAACAATTCTTTTTATATTTTAAATAAGAGACATAAAATATTATTCAAGATATATTTTTTTATTGATTGTGTTCATTTATGTTGAGACATTGTAATTTTAACTCAAAGAAATATAAAATGTTTAGTTTTAAGAAAAATTTTTATTGTTTAATATAAATATTACATTGTTTTATATTATAAAATATAGGGTTTTCATAAGTTACAAGCCATAGGAAATAATCATGTGGAAAGAATCAGCAAGTTTATAGTGTACTGGTTATGTGATGCATCATTTCAAGTCTGCAGTACTGTTAAGTGGAAATTAAATGCACAAAAATGATATTTATAACAAAAATTCACTATACCTTTAAAATGCAGTCTAGTTTACATCTGTCGAACGTTTTCGGTCTGATTCACAAACCTTCATCAGGATCGAATTATCAATCGAAATATATTTCAAATTTGCATAACGGAGATTCCAAACTGCACGTTCTTCTCGATTGCGCATGCTCATAAATATAATTTTATAATTTTAAAGTTGCCGCTTTCCATGCCGACGCTATTTTGTTCGATTCACGGAAATTTATATTACGCCCTTTTTCTTTGCTCTTGTAAATGTGCCAGGCTTCTGCATATTTTAGATGTTTTATATTTTTCACTTTTTGTATGACATCTGCCTTGCTCCATTTGATGTCGATCTCTGTTGGATCTGCTATCGCGTAATTGGCCAAAGCCGTGACTGGTTGTTTAAAGCTTACATTCTTTTTGTGCTCCTTCAATCTTTCATTTAATGATCTTTTAGTGGCTCCTATATAATATAACTCCTTATTTAGCCTCCTATCATACAACGGTATTCTGTATACACCTGGGATCAGCCTCCTGTCAACGGGTGTTTTGTCGTTTCTTAGCATTTGAAATATTGTCGTGTTTCTCTTATATGCTATTTTCTTGTTGCTTTCTATTCCTATTTTTCTGTAAATGTTACTTAACTGAGCCCTGTATTCCATTACAGTGAACTCCTTTTTCTCTCTTTTAACTTTACTTTTATTGCCTTCTTTTTCTGCTCGTATTAAGGCTTTTATTTTATTCTCCTTAATTCCTACNCTTATGAGGGGGAATTTTACAAATAATTTGAGAAAAATACATCTAGGAATAGTAAATTTAAAATTTAAAAATATTAAATTACAAATCAATTCTCATTTAGTTTAGACATCAATTATATTTACAAACGTGGTAAATCAAATGCTTTTCCAAAACAGCAGATGATTGTACAAACATTAATTTTGGTTTGACAAATAGTATTGTTCTGAAACTTTTACAAAGTAATTGTAAATTTTATAAAGATCCGTTTTATTAAGATCTCTTAAACTTGATTTAAACTCCAGTTCTGAATTAGTCTGACATATTTGGGGTATTTTATAGTAATTACATAGTTTTAAAAGTTCTTTACAGCTTTGAATTAAGTGGAGTAGTGAAAATTCTTCAGAGTTGCATAAGGGACAGTAAGTTCTTATTAGGTCGATATATATATTATTAATAAACACAGAATATTTATTTAAATGGAGTTGAATTATTAGACGTTTTACGTTTAGATTTATTGGCTGAAACATATAGGGTTGTAAAGATGGAATTTGCAATAGTTTAATATACCATGGATGATAACTGCTTTGATACAATGAATCTTGATCTCTATTTATTGCTTGTGAAATTGCAGAATTTATTAGGAGAGAGTAGCCGAATTTCCAGTCGTTAATATTGTCGTTGAATAGTAATACTGATGTACCAAAACTATTTAAAATATGAGTTAATTTGTATTGCCATAGTTGTTTGAATTTACGATTTTTACTATGATTAATATTTTGATGGTGAAGATATATTATTGTATTATCATTTTTGAATTTAATTCTGTAGTAAAATTTAATTATACGTTTTAAAACAAAGGGAAAAAACCAAATTCTATTTACTTCATGTCTCAAAGCGTAGCCTGGAACTGTTCTTTCAAGTTGAAGTAGTTTGCGTAAATAATAAACATGAAGAATTTCTAATTTAAATATATAATCTAAACTCCATATTGGGCTTGCATAATATATTATTGGAACAATTGTTGAGTTAAATAGTTTAATATGAACTTTCAAGTTGGTAGTTTTCAGTTTAGAGCATAGAAATAATAGATTATCAATTGCTTGCTTTGCTTTAATTTTTATTTTATTAAAATGTGCTTTAAAGGATAAGTTCCACTCAAACCTGACACCCAAATAGTCTATTTCATTTACAGTTTGTAAGAGTATATTTTCATGATATATTTTAGTGTTATTTTCAGATATTTTACAGTTATTGCGGAATATGATTATTTTCGTTTTGGAAGAATTTATTGTTAAATATAATGATTGTAGGAATTTATTAAGTTGATTTATTTTCCTTTGTAGTGAAATTTTTGTAGGAGCCAGAAGCACAAGATCATCAGCAAAAAGAATATAACGATAAATTCTATTTCCTATTGCAATTCCATCAGTTGGTTCAGTATATAGACGGTCAATACCAATAAGGTAAAAGTTGAATAAATATGGAGATAGAGGATTACCTTGGAGGACTCCACGGGATAAAAGTAAATTTTGAAAGATATTGTTGCCTTGTTTTATCTTGATAATATAATTTAAGTATAATTTTGAAATTACTGAAGTAAATCGAGTACTTGCACCACAGGATTTGAGATTATATATCAGTAGAGGCACATATATTGAATCAAATGCTTTTTGGATGTCAATAAAAGCAGCATATATTTTCCTATGTTTTTTTAAAAGATATAGTTGNTAATATAATAATGGATAGAAAGTGATAGTTACAAGAAAAGGTTATAACAAATTATTAAACAGCTTAATTTTATTTCATTATTTATGTTTACTTTAAAAAATGGAATGAGTACAAATTTTACAATAATTTGAACAGAGCAATATTTAATTTTGTTACTCTAAATATTAGTTTTTGAATCATTATTTAAGTTAAATTATTAAATAAATTATTGATTACAATCTAATCAAATTTTAATACCAGATCTTTATGCATGGGAACAACATGACCACTCTGCATAGTCACATTCATCGTGATATTTTGCCTGCAGAACTTGGAGGATCGGGACCACCTTATAATAACGAGTTTTGGGCTAAACAGTTGATAGGAGATGAAAATTTTAGTTTTAGTGACAAGCACATTTTTTGGCCTAGACATAATGAAGAACCATGTTCCAATTCTTCTCCAATTAGGTAAGAAAATTTAATATTTAATTTTATAAAGCAGTTTGAAATTTAATTTAAATAATAATAATAATAATAATAATAATCATTAAAATGATATTAAAAATTCACTAATGTCAAATTTGTTATACCATACAATTAAGATAACATATGCTATAAGATAACATAGCTATGCAATATAATGTTTTCATAATTTAGTTTCAGGAAATTAAATTTCATTTGAATTTAAAGGAAATCATATCAGAATGAAAAATGTTTAATAATATGTAAAGTGATCTAACTGAACTTTAAAACAGATTACTTTGTGAAATTATATATAGGAAGTGCACCAAAGTCAACCCTCAGTCTGCTTTTTCCATCAATTTATTTTACTTTCACACCTTTAATAATATTAGAGCTAAAATTATTTTTCCAATATGAAAATATTTTTTGATTAGTTGTTCAAGTACTTCCTTTGTTAGAAGGAATTAAAAAATTTTTATAAAAAGAATTTTTGAATTTAGCAAACTGTGTCAAAAATCTATTAAAAAAGATTAAGAAAAATTATTCTTATCATATAATATTATATGATAAGGAAGTAATTAAAGACAGAAATATTAGAAAAAACAAATAAAATAAGTAGTCATATTAAATTTGAACCAGAAAAATAAATTAATAAATCAATAAATTATTTAGATATTAATGTAAGAAGACAAGAATAGTTTAATATTTAGAACGTATAAAAAATGAATGTAATATAGGAAAAGTTATAAATTATTATTCATATTGCTTTAATTATATAAAAAAAATAATTTTATAACAGAACCAAAGAAAATTTATTGTCATACAACTTTGGACCAAGACATAGAAAAAGATGTAAAAAGCACATCAAAAATATTTACTTAATGATTATCCTAAGATAATCCTCAAAAAATACAGGATAAATATGAAAAAAATAAATTTTATGTGAAAAATAAAAAACTAGATAAAGATAAATTTTATAAATTTCCATATATTAAAGGACTGTTTGAAAAACAAAAAAGAAAATTTAAACAAGTAAGACATCAATTAGTACCTATATTAACCAAGAAACTAAAATATACAGGTAGGAAAAAGAAAAAATGAAATAAAGAAGAAAAAATGGATTCAGTGAGTGTAGTGTGTGAATTAAAATGTAATTGTAATAATGATAACAATAATAAAGGAATTTATATAGGAGAAACAGATAGACAACTTAAGACTAAAGTCAAAGAACATTTAACAGCATTATGACTACAACATCATTGATAACCTTGGAAGAACATCAAAAGAAATGTAAATGTATAATAGATCAAGATAATATTAAAATAATATCATTTGAGTGAAATAATAAAAAAAGGAAAATAAGATATCATAGTTTTGCAATAAATGATAACCATAAATGATGTGTAATAACATACTAATAAGGATTGGAAGATTGAAATGTAAATATGAGAAAAATAAAGAAAATAACATAAAGTAAGAGAGAGTTTTTAATACCAGTTTATGGTTACTGTGTTTCCCTGAAAATAAGACAGTGTCTTATATTAATTTTTGCTCTGAAAGATGCGCTAGGTCTTATTTTCAGGGGATGTCTTATTTTTTCCATGAAGAAGAATTCACATTTATAACAAAAAAATTCCCAAGTTGAACTTAGATGAGAGTGACACATATCCAGTCGTGTTGAACTGAACTTAAATAAAACCGAAATGAACTTACGAAGTTCCCATGCTGGAGTGGACTTCCCACTCTCACTTCAACTTAACCTTTTTATAGCGTCGACATCGAGCTCAATGACCAATTAGTGCTTACTGAACCATAGCACTATGCAAATGTGATGTGGCGTGATTCCCGGCTGACCAATTAGCCATCACCAGCTGTAACGTTATGCAAATCTGTGATTTCCAAGCCATAGTTTTATGCAAATCATGCCGTGTGGCGTGATTGTCTGCTGACCAATCAGTGGCTGTACTTTCAAAAAGCCAACGTCACTTTCAACCATCTGTTGATGATTGTTACAAGTAAAAAAAATTTTGCTAGGTCTTACTTTTGGGGGAGGCCTTATATGCTAGGTCTTACTTTTGGGGGAAGCCTTATATGCTAGGTCTTATTTTCAGAGGATGTTTTATTTTTGGGGAAACACGGTATTTCAACATTCATTCACCTTGGATGAAAAGTTGGGAAAGTGAAAAGGATAACTATGAATTTTATCAAAATTTATATATTTTTAATATAATTTTAAGTGTGTCAAATATGTGGTTTGGAAAAAGTTTACCAAATACAAACCCTGAGATATAAATGAAAGTTTATGGAAAAAAGAAAACAACAAAATATAGCATAAAATATTTATTTGCAAAACTCACATGTATATTTTTCTGCTTCTGAATATTCTTTATAACCCCAATCTGCACTGTAATCATCTCACCTGTAGTTCACTGTGGCAATCTGAAGACTGCTCTCTGTCACAAAACATATAGACAGCATCATTTTTAGTGTGATACTCTCATTAAGGTAGTTTTTGAAATCAAAAATATTTTTACTGCTTTTTCCATCAATCTTCTCTCTCAACTTCTATGGAGTTAGTCATGGATTCTGAGGTCATACTAGTTTTTTCTGTTTTTCTTTTTTCATTATCTATCATTGTTATTCTAAACATAACAAAGATCTAATTAATCAAACTCAAAATAATAAAAATAAAAAAATAGAGATCTACTTTGGAGTGCATGGGGTTCCAACTTAGGAAAACAGAATGTTTTAGAACAACATAGTTTCATCAATTGTTCTGTGTCAGAAACTGTTAACAAAGCACATAATCTATTAATTTTATTCTACTAACATATGTTAATAATGAGGAATGAATTCTTACCTGTTTGTAAGTGATGAGGCTACAAAGTCATCTTTCAACAATTTCTTGGATAGCAAGAATGAAAATCCACTTACTTGTCACAGATAAGAAACCAGAACTGAGTAATAATGATTCCACAAGTTGATGACAAGATTGTAAAGTATTTACTCCACTTAATGCTAGTCTGTTTCTTTAGGTGTCTAGTAGGTATCTTTTTCAAAATAAGCTGGGGATCCTACTTAGGGGTAGGAGTCTGACTTTGGTGCTTTACTTGGGTGTGCATTTAGGGAGTTATTGGAATTTTTTAAATTTGTTTAAATTTATTACCATGAATTTCTTTTTCATGTTTAATATTTTCTGTATTTTCAAATTATTTATTTTTCAACGTTAATTTGATTTTAGGCAAAAACTAGTCTGTGATAAAGGAATAAAGGCAGTAGTTTAGAATTTAAGTTTTGGTAAAAGCACAGTAGAAAAATTTTTTCAAAGATTTTGAGGAAAATACAAAGAAATCAAATGTTTTATCAAAAATTAAAGTATTATGTATGTATACCTGTATATTTTTAAAATTAAGGCTGTGGTGAATTTTTTGATCTAGTGATCTAAAATTTCTATTACTATTTTCATTGTTAGACTTGACAGAATGAAATCTTTGTAAATGATTCTGTTTGTATAAAATTATGTTGTCAGAATCAGTTTGGCATTTTTGAAATAAAAATTTTTTTTCTTTCTCCAATTGCCGTTTCATATTTTCTGTTTACAAATCATATTGATGAAATTAGATTTTGTCCTTTGCAATTGAATGAAAACAAATAATAATCATTTTAATTGATTATATAAATTCTTGGTGCACTTTAAATTAAAAGCTTTTTTTTATCAATCAATCAAAACTTTATTTTGCATAAGGAAATTTTCTCTGTTGCAGGAGGAAGTACATTTTTAATTTAGTAGAATACATATTATTAAAATAGTTAACAGAATAATAGTTATAATAGTTTTTTGCGATAATTTACATTTTAGTTTTGTTTTGATATAATTAACAATGAATTAAATTATATTTTTCACTAAATGTTTTTTTTATTCTATCAAACTGTAGAACAAAATTAGTGCAATGGTCATCATTTTCATAAATTTCTGATAAAAATATGATCTACTAATTTTGAAATGAATAAATTCAAGACTATATTAGTGATGTGTGAAGTTATGGCTTTTATAGTTGAATACAGATGTTTTTAATAATTTGGGATAGTTTAATGTCTCTATTATATAGTGTACTAGAAACATTACTACTGATAGTGTGTTAAAAAGATAGAATTCTTTCCATCTCAATACAATTTATATATTTTATTTTCTAAAACTTTATTTGGAATATATATTATGGATTCTGTAGAATAATGTAAATATTTCATTAATTTTTTAATAATAATTTTTGCAAGTTGATCGTGTTTGTCAGCTATCTGTAAATGAATAATGTGTCCTCTAAAATATCATGTGCCATATCAGGTCACCTCTCTTCATGTGCCATATCAGGTCACTCTGAGTTGATAAATACTCAGTGCAGGTTAGTACAAATTAGTTTACACACCAAGTGATGTCCTGGGGGAAGTTAGTACCAGAGTGGTTCCCCATTGCCTTCTCTGGATAAGCAATGTTACATGGGGAGAAATGCCTTCCAGGAGGTCTTTTAAGGGTAACTGGCCCCTATTAAGGCATTACAGATGTGTAGAAAACCTGGAAAATGTCATATGGCCAGCTCATCCAGGCAAGGCATGAACCCATGACCAAACTCCCAGTGTTCAGGGACAGAACTACTATATGTAATAATAATAATAATTATTATTATTATTATTACATATTTTAGGGACCACCAGTGGCCGAGTAGTTCTGTTACAGTTATAAATATATAATTTTCACACATATATTAATTAATTAATTAATAACTCTGGCTTTCATTGTTAAACAGATTTTATATTGAACCAAAATTAACAACTATGAAAGAACATTCAACATTTCACAAATATTATCCTCAGATAAATATGTTGAAAATTGAATGGTACTCTATGAAACTCAAACAATTAAGATATGTAATAATAATTATTATTACATATAGTTGTTAATTTTGTTATACATATAGTTGTTAATTTTGGTTCAATATAAAATCTGTTTAACAATGAAAGCCAGAGTTATTCTTTTAGTTATAAATACACCCATAATTACTACTGTCAATTGCAAATAACTTTATGACAATTTCATATCATTTGCAATTGACAGTTCTAATTATGGGTATATTTATAATTGAAAGAATAACTCTGGCTTTCATTGTTAAACAGATTTTATATTGAACCAAAATTAATAAAACTATGAATGAATATTCAACATTTCACAAATGTCATCTTTGCATAAATATGTGTGAAAATTGAATGTAACTGTATGAAACTTAAACAGTTAAGATTGAACACAAATAGAATTCTTAGATTTAAATACAAATCAAATAGCATCAAAATAGAAAATAGTTATGTTTTTTTCAAATCATCTGTGATATATTTTTGCTCTGTTTCAGTGTTATTCAATTATTTCCAGCTTAGGAATAGGTAATTATTTTTAGAAATTTTCTCAAGATTCTCCTCAAATATATAAATACATCATGTAAGGACTGGTTTATCAAATGCATGTTACATATATTTAAATGTTAAAAGGTCACATAATAAATGCAATAAGAACAGTCACTCATAACATGTTACATAACACCTTAAGAGAGTTTAAAAATTGTCATAATGTTATGAGAGTAATGCAAGATTTCTTAAAGATGAAAAATTTTTGAGTTTGTTCACTAATTAGGATAAACCATGTAGTTGTATCTATTTTCCTAAAATAAATATGAGTTTCTATAATCTATGTTCTTTTGGACACCATGTACAGCACATTAAAATATTTGAGAATAAATTTTTAGGCTTTGTTGCCAAAACATAATGTTTATTCTACATTTTAACATGCATTGAACATACTTCTAGAAACACTGTTTCTATTTTTACTCTTACATTCATGCAACATACTTTTCTTTCATTTTTTCCCTCCATCTGGCTTGAACCAATATGTCTTGCTGCTACAGTAGTTATTTAAAAAACTGTAGTTGTACATCAGATGTGTTGAGTTTTTTTGAGAGTGGCAGTCAGTCTTGTAACTTGATAGTTCTGTGTTGTAAAAAATAAATCATTTATACAAATATAAATATCAATCGAAACCCAATGCATAGCAAATAGATATCCACAATTGCCGTAAATAATCGGGCTATATTTTGGAAATAATAATTATGAATTACAAATAAATTTCCCTCTAGTGCCAAATTTATTTGTATTTCATAATTATTATTTCCAAAATATAGCCTGATTATTTACATTAATTGTGGGTGTTAATAAATCTTTTTCAGGATATAACAGTATATCTTATCACATACATTGATAATAAAATCAGTTACAGTATAGACAAACACTAATTAAGATAGCATTTTCTAAGAAGAAAATTTTAAAACATTAACATGATACCTGAATTAAATTAATAATTTAAAATTTCCTGTGTTGCTAATTTTGAAAAGCATCATCTATAGTTGAACATTATATTTTCAAATAGGTGTTACATTATATGTAAAAATTTAACATTAGAACTTCTGACAGAAAGGCATAACAAATCTATAATCATCTCACCTAAATGTTTATATTACAAAGATTGATCAAATTAAATCTATTTGAGAAAATTTGTTAAGAGAAATGAAACAGTATATCCATTGCTATGGAATAATTAAACAAAGCAATATATGAGGAAGCTGCACATTTGTTTGTTAAAAAGTCACTGTAAGCATTCAGACATGCATCATGCTTCTTGGGGAGATTCTTGGTGTAATTAAATTTTTATAGTTTTACTTACAACTGCTGTACAGTGTATTTTTAATCTGAAGAATTAATTATAGTTTTCAGTTTATGAGAATGTTGTAAATCCATGAAAATACACCTTACATTGGAAAAGTAAATTTTTCTGTAGAGCAAAAAAAAATGCAGTGTGGTCAAAATTGTTGATTTTTAGGTTTCAACACACCAAATGTTTCTAATAATGTTTGACATTTGTCTGTATATACCCTCTTATGTACTACTACTCTTAGTCTGTAAAATAAGATGAACTCAAAAAGTGAAAATTGATTTTTCCAACTTAAGTTACCTTTTTATAGATCACATCACATATTTAGAAAAACAGAAGTTTGATATATTTTTTACCTAGTTAAAAATTCTAATATTTGCAATTTAATATATTAAATTTTCCTGTTAAACATAGTTATATGGTATGAAATATACAAATTTCTTAATTCTAATGTTTTCTTTATTTAAATATTTTTCTTCTGCTCATCCTTCCAATTTAATTGTTAATAACTAATAAATGTAAGATGGTAAAAAATTTGGTTTTTATTTTAAAAACTGGTAATGATTATTTATGCAGATATAAAATTATTAATAAAACAGTTTTTTGTTTTGTTTTGTCAATAAATTAATTAGTTACATCAGCATAATAAACAGTGTTGTTTTAGCAGAATTTATTTGATATTTTGAAAAAGTAAAATCAAGCAAATAGTATGTATGTGAAATGATAAGAAAAAAATTAGATAAATAATTTTAAAATACAGTCAACCCCCTATAGCACTGTTGATTATTCTGTTTTATATGAATTCTATGTTGTACAAGTCACTTAGATTCTACAAATACATGAGCCATTCACAGTCCGGCACATGTATTTGTAAAATCTAACTGACTTGTACAACATGCAATTCATATAAAATGAAATAATCAGCAGTGTTATAGGAGGGTCGATTGTAAAAATATTTATTGATTTTCATTTATAGAAATATTGCTTATGTATTTTATAAGTAAAATTTATATAGCAAAATATATTACATTAATAATATTTTATCATTAATTAATATTTCAATGATATTAAGGGCCCATCGATCAGAAACGTGCCCAACCAAACTACACAGAGAACAACATGGACGACCTTCAATTACTGAACTTGATGAAGATTTTTTTCTATCTGAATGACATTATTGTTAATTAGTATGTAATATAAGTTGTTATAATTAAATTGAAAAGCTTATTTCTAGATATTTAATTCATAATATATTTGAATATATAAATATATACATAAAACATTGAAAATATATATTTTACATATTTATAATTTAATTTAATTTGAATTTTATGAAAAAATTTAATTGGCTCAATGTGAATGCAACATGTGTAATGTTTGAGAAGGAAAGTCTATATATATATATGTATTTGAGGTGGCTGCAAAATTTAAAAATTCATTAAGTATTTCTGATGTGACAGAAAGAATACTTTGATAGAATATGCCATTTGAATTAATGTAATGCTTTTCAAAGAAACTTTTGCATTCATCTTATATATTTTATATAAAATATAACTAATGAATTAACTATGTGATTATTAACCAAATTAATTGCAAATATAATGATGCAAATAAATACTGCCCAAAAAAAAATTTGTGATGTATATAAACCAAAGATCTATTCAAATTTATTTATTTCATGGGATAATATACAGTATAGATTGTCATATACAATGATGATGATGATGATGGTGATGATTTATTTTATAAACATTCTATTATTCTACAGTATTAAGAAAATGTAAAGCTTAAAAAAGCTGAAATTTCAAAATTAAATTTAAAATTGGACCAAGTTGTTGTAAATATTAGGAATAAAACAAATTATAAATTTAAATTA
Organism: Centruroides sculpturatus; assembly: GCF_000671375.1. Classification (NCBI taxonomy): domain Eukaryota; kingdom Metazoa; phylum Arthropoda; class Arachnida; order Scorpiones; family Buthidae; genus Centruroides; species Centruroides sculpturatus. Next base: position 229,457 of record NW_019384600.1, on the reverse strand, counting down.
GGCACAGTAATAACTAGCAATAATGTAATGACAAAATATATTATTAAAATTTAACAGAAATATTTACAAATTAAAACACTTTTTTTTTTATTAAAAATTATATGTATATACTATATTTTAGAAATGTTTTTATTATGATTTAAATATAAAATATGTTGTGTGTTTTAATTATTATGAATTTATTTATTATTTTCCTTAAGTTTATGGGAAAAAATAAATATAGCAAAAATATAGTTATAAAAGTGCACATTGCAATTGTTGCACAAGTAGTGCTTTAAAATAGAAATGTCATTATTAATAAATTATATAATTTTTTTTTGTTGAATTTTGTGTATTAAATATTGTATGATAAAATTATTTTAATGAAGTATTTTGTATTTAAATATGAAATGATTTTTTAGTTTTTGTTGGAAAATATGCTACAGGATGCTCATAAAAGAATTATTTTAAAAAGTTCATACTGAGAAATATTTATACAAAACAAAAATTTCAAAATGTTGGTTTACATTTTTACAAACATAAATTTTACATAAATCTTATTTAGGGTTGGAATTAATATTCTGTACTCAAAACTAGCTTAAAATTACTAAAAAGTAGTACTAGTATTGCTTTTGTAAACCAGCAATTATTTATTATATAGATTTTTTTATTTATTTAAGTTTTCTTCAAACAGATTTGAAATAATACAATTTAAAAACAGAATAAATTTTAAAAATTCTTCCTTCTTCAAATCTATTCCAAGTTAGTTTCTTCAATACTACTACCTTTTTTTAAAATTTATTTTAATACTTTAATGTTTTCCATTTTTAAATTACATCTTTTGAATCTTAACTGAAGAAGGCTTAAATAAACCAGAAATATTTATATCATAATAATAATTTCTGACTTTAAAAGGAAATATATTTTATCAATTTCCTTAGAATCTCATAAAATTTTAATGATTTAAAATTATAATAAAGCAATCATACATTTTAAATATCTTATACTATAAATAGGAACAGATTGTTATAATTATTAATATAAAGATATCCTGAAGTGTCTAAAATCAGAAAAATTTGAATTAATAAATTATTTGTGAATATAATTGAAGAGGTGAGAGTGTATAGAGATAGCAACTTGTTTTTACAAAGTTATGTTTAAAGTTGTAGAAAGTTGTGTTAATGATGATAATGATAATTTTCATGATAATATAGTTTATTTAAAATATTTTTAATATATTTATTTATAATGTAGTAATTTAAATTATTATTAATTTATAACTATTGCAAAGGATCAGTTTCTGTTAGAAAAGATTAAAAGATGTGTTTTTTTTAAAATTATTATTAATTTATATATTATTTTTTATGTTTGTGCTGTTTTTATATCTCATTTGACTACTTTTTAATATTTTAATTTATTTTTATAAAAGAAAGAAAAATAATATAAATTTTGAATGTGAAACTTATAAATGATTATAAAAATTAAGAAATTTTCATTAATTTTAATTAAAATATAAATAATAAAATTACGCAGTTTTTTCCTGTTGCAATTTGTCCCTAGAGGCTAGACAAATAGATCTAAACAGTTTGTTCATAATTGATCAATTGCGATAGGATTACAAGTGAGATGATCAAATATGATAGGAAAGAATGAGTTTTTTTCCTGCCATACTTTATCATTTCACCTGTAATCCCATCAATTCTAAGCTTTGTATTAATCTTAAGCTTTTTTTAAATTGTTTTTTCAACTTCCCACAAACTGTCATTTTCAATTTTTGTTCTTGGTAGTGGTACAAACTCTTTCTCAATTGTTTTAAGCTCTTTGTTTACAGTTGTTAATAAATCTGGCTTCAGTTGTATTTCATATGATTCAGAACAGTTATGTAGTTTTTTGGTTTTTGTGAGATATTTTTTTCATTATTAAATGTGCCCTCATTATCATTTTACTTGAAAAATATCTGCTTTAATTACAATGTTTTAAAAATATTTTTAATCATTTCAATTATTTAATCATGGAGAATTTAAAACCAACTTTGCTGTTAAATTCTCCATAAATTTCTTTGTGTTCATTGTTCCTCAAGTCATTTAGTTTTATACATAATAATTATTTTATTTTTTAAATTTCATTACAATCTATTATTGTCTGTTGCTAGCATTTCTTAATTATATCTTTTAATTTTTAATGTTTTTTTTTCATGGATTATCATTAAACTCTCTTGGGAATTCATTCTTTTTTTTATGTAGGATAATGTCATCAATGTTATTTTTCTTCTTTTTCTTTAACTATTTAGGATTAGGCACTTTATAGCCTGTTCATAATTATTAGTGTTGTTAGCATTTTCATTTTCTCCTTAGATATTCTCAATTTCTTCTTCCCTTTGCTTTATACTCTACTGTCAGCTGTGGTAGCCTATTTTTGTCCATTCTATTAATGTGACCACCATCCGTCTTTGATATTCCTCTGATATAGAGGAATAACAGATGTGACAATCTGTCAAGAATACCATGTTATTTTAAACACTTTTATTACTGTTTAATTAAATTAAAGTTTTAAATTTAATTAGTCCTTAATAGTAGTAATTTAGTTAAATGTTAATAGTTGATCAAGTACTTTTAATAAAATTTCTGATTTTTCCTTAAAATTTTTCAAAATCTATTTCTAATATTATTTTCTGTCAGTGTTGTTATGTCTTTTCCTATGAAATTATCTCAGTTATTTTTCTTTACAATTTAATTTTATTGAAACTTTTCATAAAATGTCTTCATTTATTAAATTCTCAAGCTATCAAGTTATTTTAGTTATCATCAAATTTATGATCATCAGTTTATACACATTAATTTATTTTATGCTTTTATGTGATACATTAATTCAGCCTTGAAGTAACAGCTATCTAAGAAATGAAGTTAATTGTAATTATTTGCTCTAAATTTAATTTCAGTCTATATTTATTACTGATAAATTTAACAGTATAAGTATAAAACCATTCTATCTTCTAAGATCATCATCATTATATCTGCTATATAAATAAATATAACTCATATTTTTTATAAGATGTTATAATCTTAATAACATTTACTAGAATATCTATAAGATCTCTGCTAATTGGGTTTTCTGTATTTGGGTTTGTTTATAATATTTATTTTTATTCATAAAATGGAGTTTTTACTGCTATTTTCATGCAGTTATAATTATTTTAAAATGTCTTTATAGGCTATTTAATTTTTCAAATCATTCATTAAAATATTGACAAAAGAGATCATGATAGATACTGTACAATTGTCTAGTGTTTAAATATTTCTGTACTGCTGACTAGAAGACTGACCACTTGTTTGTTCTGGATTATTTACTGTGACATGAAATCTAGCTATTTAGCAGGTACATTTTTTTTATGTAATTGTCTCAAGAATCATTATAGATATCTTAATTTTGTAAGTGAAAAAATTACATTGCTGATTTTAATGACTGTTTTAAGAAATACTTCTTAAATATAAATTTCTAATTGTTGCAACTATTTTTTTGAAACCTTACAAATTTTTCATACAAAATTTGTATCCTTTCTTTCTCATGAAAATACAATGAAAGTTTCTTAAACACATCAGATATGTGAGTGTGATAGATCATATACGATGTTATCCTCACACTATAGTTTAGGAATACATTTTCCTCATTTCATTATTTATCATTCAAATGGCAGTCTATATATTATAATTTACCCAGGAGAAAATAAGAATTGTAAGGAAAAATGTTGTTATGTGTTACCATTTTTATGTTCTTCCACTGTCATGATGCCAATATTCAATTCAAATAAATAATTCTGAATAAGGACATGTACAAGTACATTCATCTTGGATACTGTCATTTATGATTTCAATATATCACTCATCACACAAACCATCTTGTCAATATGGTTAGGATGATGAGACACCATTTATTAGCTGGTGATGTTGTTTAGTTTACAAACAATTTTTTGTGAAGCAGTGAAGAAATGTTGAGTTAAGGAAAAATTTTTGATATGATTATTTTGGTGGGATTTCAATGAAACATCCTCTTGTTATGTCAAACTAGCTTTATAAAAGTAATCAAAAAATTTCAATACATAATTTACAAAATGTTTACATAACGATAGTAATTAAAAATTTGTTTTTAATGATTTAATTATATTTTTTATATGTATTAGTACTTCATAACAATGTAATCTAGATGTATAGAAATATCAAATCTGTTATTTTTAAAATTTTACCTAAGTTATGAGATTGAATATAACAATTTATATACAATAGAATCTATTTATTATAATAATGAATATTGTTGTTAGTTGTCAGCAAGCCCCAAAACATAAAGTTAAAATACATTATAAAATTCTGCTTATTGTAATCAGACTTTTACTTATATTTATCATTATATTTGGAGAAATAAGCAGTTTTAATCTATCTGTTTGTGTTATCATTCTCAAAATTTGATTGGTAATTTGTAGTTATCATCAGTTTAATGTTTAAAGCACTGGTTAAAACTTAGAGTAAACAAGTGGTTTAATAATTATTTTCTTTTTTAATATTGTAAGCTATTCATATTAAGAAGCCTGTTTTTACATTTTTTAAAGACAGATACAATTCATCTTCAGATCTGAAATCAAAACTTTAAATAATATGTATAATAAATGTAAAATGTATATTAAAAGTTTAATATTTATATATTATTTTCCTTTTTATTTATTTATACATATTTAATTTTTATTTTAAGTTTATATTTATTATAAATACATAATAAAGGTATAATACATAGAATAATAAATTAAATTTCTGTATGTTCAAAAAATAACTACTTTTTCCAAAATTGATGTTCTTATTTTGAACATACAGACACTGATTGTTTGTATTAATTTTTACTTAGCACATGAGAATTTAAATTGAAAATGTTCTAAATATTTTTTGTTCTAAAATCTTTTACTGGCAAAGATGTTTTTGTACAGTACATGTCATGACATTAGAGTTGGTTATTAAAACTGTTTATTCTTAGTAAATTAACAGATTCAATCTGACTAACGTAACTCATAATTACATTAAATAATGCTACACTAATACTTCTTCACTTTATATGCCTTTACATATAAAGACTAAATATTTTTTTGTTGAGAGAAATGATAAAATGAAGTAAAGAAAGAATATGATTTTGTATATAAACAAATCTGATTTTTGATTAAAACCAGACATAATGAGATATGATTCGTATCTAATTATTAGCTTAGCCTAGTTAGAGCCCAATAATTTGCTATATTATCTGGGTTTAATATGATTTTGAAGATATCTATATTTATTTGCCTTCACTGAAATCAAATTTATGTTTTAAGTATTAATAATATAACTGTAAATAATAATAATTTATCAACTACTTGTAGATGATATAGATCTGTAGAAGTACTAAAATATCAAAAAATTCAAAAACATCAAATAAAAAATTCAAAAATATCAAAAACAGAGAAATGCAATGCATTTTCTTTACTAAAATAATTTATTTAATTGAAAGGTTTTATTAGAGAAATAAGATACATTTATATTTAATTTAAAAATTTAAGGACATCTTATTATATTTTATTTAATTTTATGACTAATGAAGCAAATTAATTACAACCTTCAAAAAATAATTATAACTTTAAGACTATAACTGAAATTATTTTATGTTCTTATTTTTCTTTGTCTATTACATAGGTTTTTTGTATTTAAGCTTTGTATTTATTTAAGCATTTTTTTGCATTTAGCTTTTTAACTAATTTTTGCAGTTCCAAATTTATTTTTATTAAGGAAACTATGAAAATTATTTTAAAATAATCTTTGTAATACTAAATCATTAAATTTAGGAGATTATCACATAATGTGCTTAGTAACAATCAAAGATACAATAAGTTCCTAATTCCAATTTGTGCATGCAGTATTATATATAACCATTTTTATGTTTACTCTGTTCTCAAAAATTATTTTTGTTGTTATTGATGAGACTATGTCCTGTCTATAAAATCATGCTGCTGTCAATGGATGGACACCTTAGAAATATGAAGGAGTATATGTCAGGAGTTGCAATTTGGCACACAGTATTTGGTGCTCAAATCATGCGCACATAAAAAAAATCAGACTTGTAGGTATTCAGGGGAGTGAGAACAGAGTCAAAATAAAATAAAAAATGGCAACACTGTTTCTACAAATAGGCACTAGTGCAGGCATGGCCAACATACGGTCCGCAGGCCAGATCCGGCCCGTCTAATGAATTTATGTGGTGCGATCAAGCTTTCAATATTAGCTACTCAAGTCCAAATAGATCAATGAAAAATTCTGACGCCTAAAAAAAAAGTCAACAACTCACTGTGCGTGTAGAGTTAACCCTCCATTACAAATCTCGTAAGTACAGCATAGAATGTTGATAAAGCATGATAATGTGAAAAATGTATCTGTAACTTCTATCTACAATTTAGTCTCTATGGGGTGACACCACAATGAGATGTCGCACTACCTCAAAATCTTGCTAGGGCAGCCTCTGGTTCAGCCTGTGGAAAAAGTTCTTTCCAATTCGGCCCGGGGGCAAAAACTGTTGGCCACCCCTGCACTAGTGCAAGATTTGTGCTTGTATTACTCATTGGGAATTTTGAAATGCGAATGTTGTGAAATCAAATTTTGACAAACGTGTGGCACATTATGCGTGTATTTTCTTGCTCTCGTCATTTTGCTATCCTGTGAAATGACGAGAGCAACATCGGGACAATTCAGGTACAAATATCTTCCCGCTTACTATAGCCAAGAACAGGCCTGTGACAATGCAACCCGTCATAACCACAGCGGCAACGAAGCCTGCCATAATCTCTGCCAGGACCCAAGTACTGGTGTCGGCTTTTCCTCATTGGTTAGTGCTCATTTTTATCTTTTCCTTAGAAAATGGAGTGCAGTTAAGCCTTGAGGCTCCGAGACAGTCTTTGCCATTTTACTTGTTTAATTATTTATTTTATTACTTTAGTTTTTTATTATTTAACATTTTATATATTAAATATTATCATGACCAAATTCTATTAGATAAGAGTAGTATCTTTTATATTAATTCATAGAAATGTTCTAATTATTTTAGTTTTTAAATGTTATTTTTTTACAAGTTGTATTCCTGAGAATGTTGACATTAAAATCAATGAATTTTCTTGAATTTAAATTTCTTTTATTGCTTTTATTCTAATTTAACACATGGAAAAATTAGTTATACAGTTATATAACATGTTGATAATTCCATTTTATATGAATTACATGTTTCTGAGTCACTTAGATTTTACAAATACGCGAGCCGTTCACAGCTTGGCACATGTATTTGTAAAATCTAAGTGACTTGGACAACATGGAATTCATATAAAACAGAATTATCAACAATGTTATAGGGGGATCAACTGTATTGCTATTATTAATATTCAATAAAAGTTACATGATGTGCATATAATGATTTAATTTTGATGATATTGTTTTGATTATTATAATACCATTATTGATTCCAGTATTGAAACTAAGTGCATTATTTTTCTAATTTTTATTTAAAAATCTTTGGCTTAAAGATTATATATGTTACTGTTTTAATTTCTGTTCTTTGTTATCTCTAAACAATGCATCTCTTTCCAGCTGCTTGAGCAATAAGCTGCAGGAAAGAAATGAAATAAAAACTAAAGAAAATGAGGCACAGCATATTTATTTTTGATTCATGAATTAATGTACACTATATATATAAATAAATATATAAAATTTTATAATTCTTATATAATTATTACAGAAATGTACACTATGTTGTTGTTAAATATAAAGAAACTATTAACTACTATAATTATTAATGACAAACAGAAAATTTTATAATGCAAGTTACACTAACAAATCCCAATATGAATTATGTTACATAGAAATAAAGGATTGATTAAGTTATGAAGTGTTAAAATTTACATTTGGGAAGATACAAAATATTTAAAGCAGACATGAAAAATTAAACAAACTTTAAGTGTATAGGTTAATTAACATGTTAGAATATTGGAATCTAAAGTTTGTTTTTATGATTTCTAATACTCATTAATCACTTGTAGTGAATGGAGATTTCCAACTTAATTAATGTTTACTTGCATAAAGATTTTTAACTTGATTAATGTTTTGAATTTAATTTAATAGAATAACAATACAGATAGAACAAAAACATTGATGAATCATTTAATATTGATATTTATAATTTCTGTTGTTAATTATATTGTACTTAAACCTAATATAAATATCCAAATATAAAAGCAATATTTGTTCAGTGAATATTTTCAACTATTTTATGATCAGCTTTATGTAGAATAAAAAACTAAAATATGTTTAGCTCTTAGTTACATTAATATTAGATAAGAATTATCAAGAATTTTATTTAATATTGAAGATTCTATGGAGAATGGAANATTATTATTATTATTACATATTTTAGGGACCACCAGTGGCCGAGTAGTTCTGTTACAGTTATAAATATATAATTTTCACACATATTAATTAATTAATTAATAACTCTGGCTTTCATTGTTAAACAGATTTTATATTGAACCAAAATTAACAACTATGAAAGAACATTCAACATTTCACAAATATTATCCTCAGATAAATATGTTGAAAATTGAATGGTACTCTATGAAACTCAAACAATTAAGATATGTAATAATAATTATTATTACATATAGTTGTTAATTTTGTTATACATATAGTTGTTAATTTTGGTTCAATATAAAATCTGTTTAACAATGAAAGCCAGAGTTATTCTTTTAGTTATAAATACACCCATAATTACTACTGTCAATTGCAAATAACTTTATGACAATTTCATATCATTTGCAATTGACAGTACTAATTATGGGTATATTTATAATTGAAAGAATAACTCTGGCTTTCATTGTTAAACAGATTTTATATTGAACCAAAATTAATAAAACTATGAATGAATATTCAACATTTCACAAATGTCATCTTTGCATAAATATGTGTGAAAATTGAATGTAACTGTATGAAACTTAAACAGTTAAGATTGAACACAAATAGAATTCTTAGATTTAAATACAAATCAAATAGCATCAAAATAGAAAATAGTTATGTTTTTTTCAAATCATCTGTGATATATTTTTGCTCTGTTTCAGTGTTATTCAATTATTTCCAGCTTAGGAATAGGTAATTATTTTTAGAAATTTTCTCAAGATTCTCCTCAAATATATAAATACATCATGTAAGGACTGGTTTATCAAATGCATGTTACATATATTTAAACGTTAAAAGGTCACATAATAAATGCAATAAGAACAGTCACTCATAACATGTTACATAACACCTTAAGAGAGTTTAAAAATTGTCATAATGTTATGAGAGTAATGCAAGATTTCTTAAAGATGAAAAATTTTTGAGTTTGTTCACTAATTAGGATAAACCATGTAGTTGTATCTATTTTCCTAAAATAAATATGAGTTTCTATAATCTATGTTCTTTTGGACACCATGTACAGCACATTAAAATATTTGAGAATAAATTTTTAGGCTTTGTTGCCAAAACATAATGTTTATTCTACATTTTAACATGCATTGAACATACTTCTAGAAACACTGTTTCTATTTTTACTCTTACATTCATGCAACATACTTTTCTTTCATTTTTTCCCTCCATCTGGCTTGAACCAATATGTCTTGCTGCTACAGTAGTTATTTAAAAAACTGTAGTTGTACATCAGATGTGTTGAGTTTTTTTGAGAGTGGCAGTCAGTCTTGTAACTTGATAGTTCTGTGTTGTAAAAAATAAATCATTTATACAAATATAAATATCAATCGAAACCCAATGCATAGCAAATAGATATCCACAATTGCCGTAAATAATCGGGCTATATTTTGGAAATAATAATTATGAATTACAAATAAATTTCCCTCTAGTGCCAAATTTATTTGTATTTCATAATTATTATTTCCAAAATATAGCCTGATTATTTACATTAATTGTGGGTGTTAATAAATCTTTTTCAGGATATAACAGTATATCTTATCACATACATTGATAATAAAATCAGTTACAGTATAGACAAACACTAATTAAGATAGCATTTTCTAAGAAGAAAATTTTAAAACATTAACATGATACCTGAATTAAATTAATAATTTAAAATTTCCTGTGTTGCTAATTTTGAAAAGCATCATCTATAGTTGAACATTATATTTTCAAATAGGTGTTACATTATATGTAAAAATTTAACATTAGAACTTCTGACAGAAAGGCATAACAAATCTATAATCATCTCACCTAAATGTTTATATTACAAAGATTGATCAAATTAAATCTATTTGAGAAAATTTGTTAAGAGAAATGAAACAGTATATCCATTGCTATGGAATAATTAAACAAAGCAATATATGAGGAAGCTGCACATTTGTTTGTTAAAAAGTCACTGTAAGCATTCAGACATGCATCATGCTTCTTGGGGAGATTCTTGGTGTAATTAAATTTTTATAGTTTTACTTACAACTGCTGTACAGTGTATTTTTAATCTGAAGAATTAATTATAGTTTTCAGTTTATGAGAATGTTGTAAATCCATGAAAATACACCTTACATTGGAAAAGTAAATTTTTCTGTAGAGCAAAAAAAAATGCAGTGTGGTCAAAATTGTTGATTTTTAGGTTTCAACACACCAAATGTTTCTAATAATGTTTGACATTTGTCTGTATATACCCTCTTATGTACTACTACTCTTAGTCTGTAAAATAAGATGAACTCAAAAAGTGAAAATTGATTTTTCCAACTTAAGTTACCTTTTTATAGATCACATCACATATTTAGAAAAACAGAAGTTTGATATATTTTTTACCTAGTTAAAAATTCTAATATTTGCAATTTAATATATTAAATTTTCCTGTTAAACATAGTTATATGGTATGAAATATACAAATTTCTTAATTCTAATGTTTTCTTTATTTAAATATTTTTCTTCTGCTCATCCTTCCAATTTAATTGTTAATAACTAATAAATGTAAGATGGTAAAAAATTTGGTTTTTATTTTAAAAACTGGTAATGATTATTTATGCAGATATAAAATTATTAATAAAACAGTTTTTTGTTTTGTTTTGTCAATAAATTAATTAGTTACATCAGCATAATAAACAGTGTTGTTTTAGCAGAATTTATTTGATATTTTGAAAAAGTAAAATCAAGCAAATAGTATGTATGTGAAATGATAAGAAAAAAATTAGATAAATAATTTTAAAATACAGTCAACCCCCTATAGCACTGTTGATTATTCTGTTTTATATGAATTCTATGTTGTACAAGTCACTTAGATTCTACAAATACATGAGCCATTCACAGTCCGGCACATGTATTTGTAAAATCTAACTGACTTGTACAACATGCAATTCATATAAAATGAAATAATCAGCAGTGTTATAGGAGGGTCGATTGTAAAAATATTTATTGATTTTCATTTATAGAAATATTGCTTATGTAAAATCTAACTGACTTGTACAACATGCAATTCATATAAAATGAAATAATCAGCAGTGTTATAGGAGGGTCGATTGTAAAAATATTTATTGATTTTCATTTATAGAAATATTGCTTATGTATTTTATAAGTAAAATTTATATAGCAAAATATATTACATTAATAATATTTTATCATTAATTAATATTTCAATGATATTAAGGGCCCATCGATCAGAAACGTGCCCAACCAAACTACACAGAGAACAACATGGACGACCTTCAATTACTGAACTTGATGAAGATTTTTTTCTATCTGAATGACATTATTGTTAATTAGTATGTAATATAAGTTGTTATAATTAAATTGAAAAGCTTATTTCTAGATATTTAATTCATAATATATTTGAATATATAAATATATACATAAAACATTGAAAATATATATTTTACATATTTATAATTTAATTTAATTTGAATTTTATGAAAAAATTTAATTGGCTCAATGTGAATGCAACATGTGTAATGTTTGAGAAGGAAAGTCTATATATATATATGTATTTGAGGTGGCTGCAAAATTTAAAAATTCATTAAGTATTTCTGATGTGACAGAAAGAATACTTTGATAGAATATGCCATTTGAATTAATGTAATGCTTTTCAAAGAAACTTTTGCATTCATCTTATATATTTTATATAAAATATAACTAATGAATTAACTATGTGATTATTAACCAAATTAATTGCAAATATAATGATGCAAATAAATACTGCCCAAAAAAAAATTTGTGATGTATAGAAACCAAAGATCTATTCAAATTTATTTATTTCATGGGATAATATACAGTATAGATTGTCATATACAATGATGATGATGATGATGATGGTGATGATTTATTTTATAAACATTCTATTATTCTACAGTATTAAGAAAATGTAAAGCTTAAAAAAGCTGAAATTTCAAAATTAAATTTAAAATTGGACCAAGTTGTTGTAAATATTAGGAATAAAACAAATTATAAATTTAAATTAGGCACAGTAATAACTAGCAATAATGTAATGACAAAATATATTATTAAAATTTAACAGAAATATTTACAAATTAAAACATTTTTTTTTTATTAAAAATTATATGTATATACTATATTTTAGAAATGTTTTTATTATGATTTAAATATAAAATATGTTGTGTGTTTTAATTATTATGAATTTATTTATTATTTTCCTTAAGTTTATGGGAAAAAATAAATATAGCAAAAATATAGTTATAAAAGTGCACATTGCAATTGTTGCACAAGTAGTGCTTTAAAATAGAAATGTCATTATTAATAAATTATATAATTTTTTTTTGTTGAATTTTGTGTATTAAATATTGTATGATAAAATTATTTTAATGAAGTATTTTGTATTTAAATATGAAATGATTTTTTAGTTTTTGTTGGAAAATATGCTACAGGATGCTCATAAAAGAATTATTTTAAAAAGTTCATACTGAGAAATATTTATACAAAACAAAAATTTCAAAATGTTGGTTTACATTTTTACAAACATAAATTTTACATAAATCTTATTTAGGGTTGGAATTAATATTCTGTACTCAAAACTAGCTTAAAATTACTAAAAAGTAGTACTAGTATTGCTTTTGTAAACCAGCAATTATTTATTATATAGATTTTTTTATTTATTTAAGTTTTCTTCAAACAGATTTGAAATAATACAATTTAAAAACAGAATAAATTTTAAAAATTCTTCCTTCTTCAAATCTATTCCAAGTTAGTTTCTTCAATACTACTACCTTTTTTTAAAATTTATTTTAATACTTTAATGTTTTCCATTTTTAAATTATATCTTTTGAATCTTAACTGAAGAAGGCTTAAATAAACCAGAAATATTTATATCATAATAATAATTTCTGACTTTAAAAGGAAATATATTTTATCAATTTCCTTAGAATCTCATAAAATTTTAATGATTTAAAATTATAATAAAGCAATCATACATTTTAAATATCTTATACTATAAATAGGAACAGATTGTTATAATTATTAATATAAAGATATCCTGAAGTGTCTAAAATCAGAAAAATTTGAATTAATAAATTATTTGTGAATATAATTGAAGAGGTGAGAGTGTATAGAGATAGCAACTTGTTTTTACAAAGTTATGTTTAAAGTTGTAGAAAGTTGTGTTAATGATGATAATGATAATTTTCATGATAATATAGTTTATTTAAAATATTTTTAATATATTTATTTATAATGTAGTAATTTAAATTATTATTAATTTATAACTATTGCAAAGGATCAGTTTCTGTTAGAAAAGATTAAAAGATGTGTTTTTTTTAAAATTATTATTAATTTATATATTATTTTTTATGTTTGTGCTGTTTTTATATCTCATTTGACTACTTTTTAATATTTTAATTTATTTTTATAAAAGAAAGAAAAATAATATAAATTTTGAATGTGAAACTTATAAATGATTATAAAAATTAAGAAATTTTCATTAATTTTAATTAAAATATAAATAATAAAATTACGCAGTTTTTTCCTGTTGCAATTTGTCCCTAGAGGCTAGACAAATAGATCTAAACAGTTTGTTCATAATTGATCAATTGCAATAGGATTACAAGTGAGATGATCAAATATGATAGGAAAGAATGAGTTTTTTTCCTGCCATACTTTATCATTTCACCTGTAATCCCATCAATTCTAAGCTTTGTATTAATCTTAAGCTTTTTTTAAATTGTTTTTTCAACTTCCCACAAACTGTCATTTTCAATTTTTGTTCTTGGTAGTGGTACAAACTCTTTCTCAATTGTTTTAAGCTCTTTGTTTACAGTTGTTAATAAATCTGGCTTCAGTTGTATTTCATATGATTCAGAACAGTTATGTAGTTTTTTGGTTTTTGTGAGATATTTTTTTCATTATTAAATGTGCCCTCATTATCATTTTACTTGAAAAATATCTGCTTTAATTACAATGTTTTAAAAATATTTTTAATCATTTCAATTATTTAATCATGGAGAATTTAAAACCAACTTTGCTGTTAAATTCTCCATAAATTTCTTTGTGTTCATTGTTCCTCAAGTCATTTAGTTTTATACATAATAATTATTTTATTTTTTAAATTTCATTACAATCTATTATTGTCTGTTGCTAGCATTTCTTAATTATATCTTTTAATTTTTAATGTTTTTTTTTCATGGATTATCATTAAACTCTCTTGGGAATTCATTCTTTTTTTTATGTAGGATAATGTCATCAATGTTATTTTTCTTCTTTTTCTTTAACTATTTAGGATTAGGCACTTTATAGCCTGTTCATAATTATTAGTGTTGTTAGCATTTTCATTTTCTCCTTAGATATTCTCAATTTCTTCTTCCCTTTGCTTTATACTCTACTGTCAGCTGTGGTAGCCTATTTTTGTCCATTCTATTAATGTGACCACCATCCGTCTTTGATATTCCTCTGATATAGAGGAATAACAGATGTGACAATCTGTCAAGAATACCATGTTATTTTAAACACTTTTATTACTGTTTAATTAAATTAAAGTTTTAAATTTAATTAGTCCTTAATAGTAGTAATTTAGTTAAATGTTAATAGTTGATCAAGTACTTTTAATAAAATTTCTGATTTTTCCTTAAAATTTTTCAAAATCTATTTCTAATATTATTTTCTGTCAGTGTTGTTATGTCTTTTCCTATGAAATTATCTCAGTTATTTTTCTTTACAATTTAATTTTATTGAAACTTTTCATAAAATGTCTTCATTTATTAAATTCTCAAGCTATCAAGTTATTTTAGTTATCATCAAATTTATGATCATCAGTTTATACACATTAATTTATTTTATGCTTTTATGTGATACATTAATTCAGCCTTGAAGTAACAGCTATCTAAGAAATGAAGTTAATTGTAATTATTTGCTCTAAATTTAATTTCAGTCTATATTTATTACTGATAAATTTAACAGTATAAGTATAAAACCATTCTATCTTCTAAGATCATCATCATTATATCTGCTATATAAATAAATATAACTCATATTTTTTATAAGATGTTATAATCTTAATAACATTTACTAGAATATCTATAAGATCTCTGCTAATTGGGTTTTCTGTATTTGGGTTTGTTTATAATATTTATTTTTATTCATAAAATGGAGTTTTTACTGCTATTTTCATGCAGTTATAATTATTTTAAAATGTCTTTATAGGCTATTTAATTTTTCAAATCATTCATTAAAATATTGACAAAAGAGATCATGATAGATACTGTACAATTGTCTAGTGTTTAAATATTTCTGTACTGCTGACTAGAAGACTGACCACTTGTTTGTTCTGGATTATTTACTGTGACATGAAATCTAGCTATTTAGCAGGTACATTTTTTTTATGTAATTGTCTCAAGAATCATTATAGATATCTTAATTTTGTAAGTGAAAAAATTACATTGCTGATTTTAATGACTGTTTTAAGAAATACTTCTTAAATATAAATTTCTAATTGTTGCAACTATTTTTTTGAAACCTTACAAATTTTTCATACAAAATTTGTATCCTTTCTTTCTCATGAAAATACAATGAAAGTTTCTTAAACACATCAGATATGTGAGTGTGATAGATCATATACGATGTTATCCTCACACTATAGTTTAGGAATACATTTTCCTCATTTCATTATTTATCATTCAAATGGCAGTCTATATATTATAATTTACCCAGGAGAAAATAAGAATTGTAAGGAAAAATGTTGTTATGTGTTACCATTTTTATGTTCTTCCACTGTCATGATGCCAATATTCAATTCAAATAAATAATTCTGAATAAGGACATGTACAAGTACATTCATCTTGGATACTGTCATTTATGATTTCAATATATCACTCATCACACAAACCATCTTGTCAATATGGTTAGGATGATGAGACACCATTTATTAGCTGGTGATGTTGTTTAGTTTACAAACAATTTTTTGTGAAGCAGTGAAGAAATGTTGAGTTAAGGAAAAATTTTTGATATGATTATTTTGGTGGGATTTCAATGAAACATCCTCTTGTTATGTCAAACTAGCTTTATAAAAGTAATCAAAAAATTTCAATACATAATTTACAAAATGTTTACATAACGATAGTAATTAAAAATTTGTTTTTAATGATTTAATTATATTTTTTATATGTATTAGTACTTCATAACAATGTAATCTAGATGTATAGAAATATCAAATCTGTTATTTTTAAAATTTTACCTAAGTTATGAGATTGAATATAACAATTTATATACAATAGAATCTATTTATTATAATAATGAATATTGTTGTTAGTTGTCAGCAAGCCCCAAAACATAAAGTTAAAATACATTATAAAATTCTGCTTATTGTAATCAGACTTTTACTTATATTTATCATTATATTTGGAGAAATAAGCAGTTTTAATCTATCTGTTTGTGTTATCATTCTCAAAATTTGATTGGTAATTTGTAGTTATCATCAGTTTAATGTTTAAAGCACTGGTTAAAACTTAGAGTAAACAAGTGGTTTAATAATTATTTTCTTTTTTAATATTGTAAGCTATTCATATTAAGAAGCCTGTTTTTACATTTTTTAAAGACAGATACAATTCATCTTCAGATCTGAAATCAAAACTTTAAATAATATGTATAATAAATGTAAAATGTATATTAAAAGTTTAATATTTATATATTATTTTCCTTTTTATTTATTTATACATATTTAATTTTTATTTTAAGTTTATATTTATTATAAATACATAATAAAGGTATAATACATAGAATAATAAATTAAATTTCTGTATGTTCAAAAAATAACTACTTTTTCCAAAATTGATGTTCTTATTTTGAACATACAGACACTGATTGTTTGTATTAATTTTTACTTAGCACATGAGAATTTAAATTGAAAATGTTCTAAATATTTTTTGTTCTAAAATCTTTTACTGGCAAAGATGTTTTTGTACAGTACATGTCATGACATTAGAGTTGGTTATTAAAACTGTTTATTCTTAGTAAATTAACAGATTCAATCTGACTAACGTAACTCATAATTACATTAAATAATGCTACACTAATACTTCTTCACTTTATATGCCTTTACATATAAAGACTAAATATTTTTTTGTTGAGAGAAATGATAAAATGAAGTAAAGAAAGAATATGATTTTGTATATAAACAAATCTGATTTTTGATTAAAACCAGACATAATGAGATATGATTCGTATCTAATTATTAGCTTAGCCTAGTTAGAGCCCAATAATTTGCTATATTATCTGGGTTTAATATGATTTTGAAGATATCTATATTTATTTGCCTTCACTGAAATCAAATTTATGTTTTAAGTATTAATAATATAACTGTAAATAATAATAATTTATCAACTACTTGTAGATGATATAGATCTGTAGAAGTACTAAAATATCAAAAAATTCAAAAACATCAAATAAAAAATTCAAAAATATCAAAAACAGAGAAATGCAATGCATTTTCTTTACTAAAATAATTTATTTAATTGAAAGGTTTTATTAGAGAAATAAGATACATTTATATTTAATTTAAAAATTTAAGGACATCTTATTATATTTTATTTAATTTTATGANTTTAATTATAAAAATAAAGTTTTAATAAGAATGTTTTTACAAATATCAATTGTAAAAATTAAGAGAAATGAAAAAAGATGTAATCATTTGGTAGAATCTCAAGATATATATTCTATATTATATATACATATATATATATTTCTCTAATGTATATTTATTTGAATAGTTATGCTTACAAAATATTTCAAGGAGAAAAAGTATTTTTTGTCACAGAAATAAAGAACTTATAATTTATTTCATTGGCATTGTTTTTTTCTTTTTTAAATTTATTCATTAAAGAAAAAAATCACCAATAAAAAAATTGCCTTTTTTAATCACCGTTCAAAAACTAATTTAATAGCTTATTTTATCAACAAATGAAAGATAATGAATAACGACAAGACCCATTTACTTAGCCACTGTTAGAATGTACGAAATTATTTCTTTAAATTAAATAAAATTCCAAGCTTCTGTTAGTTTTTCCCCCCTTCCTCTTAAAATTTAAAGTCGAGCAAAAAAAGAAAGAAAGGAAGGAAAAAGGCAACAGAACGTAGTCGTGAAGATAAAAAAAAAAGAATAAATTAAGATACTAAAACGTTGTTTTGATGATGATTTTTATCTAATGTTTCGCTTCATCTAAATATGTATTCATATTTAGCAGCGATAAATTTGTATGTAATCATCAGAAATCATCTCTAAGATTAGAAACATATAATACTTTAGCTATTTAAATTGCAAATGATATTTTAATTATAAAACGTGCAGAAAATCGATAACGTAACGAAACGTAAAAATGGTTGCATCCATAATTTATCTAACCGGGATATCCGTCTTGTAACAAACAAACATTGTTATCCATTTTTTATTAACTAGTTTTTATGCTTGTCTCTCTAAAGCTGTTTGTCAGATGTCGGATGTCTGCACGATAATCTTTTTTTTTTTTCTTCTTCTTCTTCTTCTTTCGATTTTGTCTCTACAGATCCGATCGCTCTACAAATGGCGAATGTTTTACAAAACAAAAGAACGTTTCCTGGAGTTTAACACGAGAGATAGGATTTATTATTTTATTATTGAAAAAGATTTTTAAGAAAGAAAAATCTATATCTTAACGTTTACATTCTTTTAACTCCAACAATACATTTTAAAATAAAGACTTTTAACTTGAATTTCTCTGCTTAAAAATTTAATATCCTACTCCAGATTCTGATGATAAATTTTCGGCAACAAGCACGCGTATCTTATTAAAGTAACATTTTACGTTATTAAAAGAAGGAAAAATGGTTAAGGAAGAGATTTTTCTTTAAAAATCCTTTAAGTGATTAAACAAGCACGAAAACAAAATTCCTTAATAGTTTAATTAAACCGTTCACTTAAGAAAAATATTCTGGCGATGGCCGAATTTCTAGAAATTATTTCCAGCATTTTTTTTAATGGCTTTAAAATTAAACTTCGAAGTAATTAAAATTTTTCGAAGCATTCAAAATTTTTTCGCTCTTAACAGTTAACAAGTATTTAATATTTTAAATATTGTACAATGTAAATTTGACTAAATGAATGAATTGGGAATCAAAACAGTATGATAAAAGTTACATCAACAGGAAAAAAAGGATTTTGTTAAATGTTTTCTTAGCAAAAGTAGTGCATCAATATATTACACATTTAATGTTAGGAATATTATAAATTTAGCTGATTATATCTGTTGTTATAATGTTATGTTGTAGACAATATTAATAAAATGATTGTTTTATGTTAAGCAGCCAAATTATAACTATTAATGTTATACTTATCACTTTCTCAATTAAATATCAAATTATATTAAAAATCAGAACTTACTCTGACTTGTAAGATCCCAGTTTTTAATCAAATTTAAAATTGTTAGAACCTATTTGTTTTGAATTTGGTGGCCTTTTATGATATATTATTATTATCCTATTAGAAATTATTTTTCTAAAGTTATATATATATATGTATTGTATGTGTGTAATAATTATTTTGTACTAAATTACTAATTTATTTAGAATAATAAACACATTACTTTATTACTCTAAATAAATTAATGATTTTATTTTATATAAAATTGAAGATGATCTAAGAAAGGATTGAAAAATATTTCTTTAAAGTTAATTTGATTCTTTATAGCCAAGCAGTTATTTTATTAATATTGATTGTGGTTTCATTTAAAAGATTTTCAAGCCTCATAACTGCTATATTGTTTAGTTATTCTTACTTGTACTTTTTGCAAATTTATTAATATTAGTATCACATAGAAGTCTAGAGAATAATTTTAGTCAGAATTGAAATGATACATAATACAAACACTCTTCTTTATTTAATTATTTTCTAATCTTGAGTATAAACAGTATTATTAAATTTAATAACAGAATAAAATGAAAAAGCTTGAAATGAATTAGCTTCATAATATAACGTACAATATTTAACAATTATCATTTACCTAGTGTTAAACAAGCTTTTATATGATTAAAATTTGACAGACTAACTAAGAAATCTAATATTAAATCTACATAATTCTTTTATGATCATCCAGCAAGTGGATAATTATCATTGTTTACTCCAAAATTTTAAATATTATTACCATATTTTTAAAATTAATAATTGGAATTAAATAATCTTATACATATTTAATGTAAGAATATTTGCTTTAAGTATTATTTATATTTTATGATGTTATTAAATTTTCATATTTGTCTTTCTTATATTTATATTTTTTACTTTTTATAATTTTATTAAGTTATGTAAGTGTTTTTGTATATTGAAAATGTGATTTATTATTATTATTAATTATATTTTAATTTTTTGTATTTTTACAAAAATGTAGATCCGTTGTCAGCTTGGCTTGATGGTGGAATTCTTGTTATCTATCAATTCCATAAAAGATTCTTTGGATGTTTTAGCATATAATGTTCTTATGGAAAATGATTATGGAAAATTGTTATTATTTTCTGAAAATGGTATGATTTTATTTATATTATTTTAATCAAATAATTATAATACATTATTAAAATTATTTNTTAATCCGTGATAATTGTTTTTTTCTTTTTTAAATTTATTCATTAAAGAAAAAAATCACCAATAAAAAAATTGCCTTTTTTAATCACCGTTCAAAAACTAATTTAATAGCTTATTTTATCAACAAATGAAAGATAATGAATAACGACAAGACCCATTTACTTAGCCACTGTTAGAATGTACGAAATTATTTCTTTAAATTAAATAAAATTCCAAGCTTCTGTTAGTTTTTCCCCCCTTCCTCTTAAAATTTAAAGTCGAGCAAAAAAAGAAAGAAAGGAAGGAAAAAGGCAACAGAACGTAGTCGTGAAGATAAAAAAAAAAAGAATAAATTAAGATACTAAAACGTTGTTTTGATGATGATTTTTATCTAATGTTTCGCTTCATCTAAATATGTATTCATATTTAGCAGCGATAAATTTGTATGTAATCATCAGAAATCATCTCTAAGATTAGAAACATATAATACTTTAGCTATTTAAATTGCAAATGATATTTTAATTATAAAACGTGCAGAAAATCGATAACGTAACGAAACGTAAAAATGGTTGCATCCATAATTTATCTAACCGGGATATCCGTCTTGTAACAAACAAACATTGTTATCCATTTTTTATTAACTAGTTTTTATGCTTGTCTCTCTAAAGCTGTTTGTCAGATGTCGGATGTCTGCACGATAATCTTTTTTTTTTTTCTTCTTCTTCTTCTTCTTTCGATTTTGTCTCTACAGATCCGATCGCTCTACAAATGGCGAATGTTTTACAAAACAAAAGAACGTTTCCTGGAGTTTAACACGAGAGATAGGATTTATTATTTTATTATTGAAAAAGATTTTTAAGAAAGAAAAATCTATATCTTAACGTTTACATTCTTTTAACTCCAACAATACATTTTAAAATAAAGACTTTTAACTTGAATTTCTCTGCTTAAAAATTTAATATCCTACTCCAGATTCTGATGATAAATTTTCGGCAACAAGCACGCGTATCTTATTAAAGTAACATTTTACGTTATTAAAAGAAGGAAAAATGGTTAAGGAAGAGATTTTTCTTTAAAAATCCTTTAAGTGATTAAACAAGCACGAAAACAAAATTCCTTAATAGTTTAATTAAACCGTTCACTTAAGAAAAATATTCTGGCGATGGCCGAATTTCTAGAAATTATTTCCAGCATTTTTTTTTAATGGCTTTAAAATTAAACTTCGAAGTAATTAAAATTTTTCGAAGCATTCAAAATTTTTTCGCTCTTAACAGTTAACAAGTTATTCGGTCATGATTCACATAAATAACCAATAATTTATTACTTTAAAAAAACAAATACGATACTTAAGCTTGTAAAACACTCGAAGAACAATCCTTTTTAAGAAATTATTTATAGATAGAAACAAATTTTATTAGTGTCAAACATTAATTAAAATTTAGTAGATTTATGCGAACGAAGAGAATTTTTAAACAGAACTTTAAAGTAAAAAAGAAAAGAATTTTAAATTAAAAATTATAAAACCTCTTATAATTAATTACAGAATTAGTAAATTCGATTATAATAAATTTATTATGCGCTCTTATTAATAGAGAAAATTAACTAAATATATTAACTATAACAAGAGTAAGTCATCAATTACACTTATAAAATTATATTAGCTTCCTACATTTTGCTTTTAACTGCGAGTTTATCATAAAACTAATATAAAAATATATTTCGAGTTTATATCGACATGAATGATGTGCAAAATTCTTTCGCTAAACCGATTTCTTGCAAAATATGTTTGTTATTGATTTTGATCAGTGCTTGGTACATCACGGGCTGTTTTTTAATATTTCTAGAGGAAAAAACGTTTTCATGTTAGAAAACTGATTTTTTTTTTCATATTGGCCTAATACCTACATAAATATTGCTTTAAAAATATTTTTAAAAAATGAAAAAGTTTGAATCGAATAGTACAAATCTTTATTAGGTTATAATAAATTATTTAGAGAGTAAGAATTAGTTTATTTTGAATTTTTATATAATAAAAAGCAATATCTTTACAGATATATTTTCTTCCCTTTTAAGTTCCGTTGACTCATACAATAAAAAGAAAGAAAGAAAGACGTTTCTTCCTTGTGATATTTGATATTTAACATCCTTTATATACATAGGATATATTAATCATAAGCGGAAATTGAGCAAATCGACAAAACATAATAGCAATAAATTACTCACGAAGGAGAAATCATTTTCTTAAAAACTACTTTAGCAGTAATTTATTCTAAAAAAAGACAAATAATCGCCAGAAATAAAGATGTAAAATTAATTATTCGGTCGACAAGTTAGCAAAATCTTAATTTGTAATATTATTCGAATATTTATTTCTTCATCTATATATTTATAAGTAAATGAACTAATAAACTTGTTAGATTTTTAGCAGGTAACATGGAGTAAGGTCTATAAACAAGGTGAGATTATTGAGAAAATGGGAACGAGTGCGTAAATTTTTTTTTTTTTGTATCGAACAAGAAAACCTTTATTGCTAAATCACAATAAGTTTTTCTATGCCCTACTTTATTATATCGACTACAAAATGTGTTCATTAAAGTAATTTTATTGTCCATTTTATTTAAAAGTATTTTCTGTCGTACGTCAATAAGCTTATTGCATGTATTTAAATATTTAATAGGATTTAATGAACATCAAAAACATTATTTAAATATTGCTGTAATGGTTTATTTTCTTAAACGTGTTTAAGAGATTTTTATGAAAGAAATTTTAAATTCCAAACAACGGAATTAGTGGAAATGTTTGTCTGACGTATAAAATAAAATCTTTGTTTAAATTCATAGTGGAATTTAAAAAAAGCTCTCTCGCCACTTGTTAAGTTTAAAGAGACTTTTCTTAAAATGTCAATCATGTCGCGTGTGTAAATTCGAGCTGAGTTAGCGCAACTTTTAGTTTATTTAAATGCTTAAAAAAATAAAGAATAAAAAAATATATATATACTTTTGATACACGCAATAAAGCTTTTGTAATATTACGGTATTTTTCATTTTGAAATTTTTAATACTCTGATTTAAAGATAATACGTTCTTTCTAAAAATATTAGAAATTTTGAACAAACACGATAAGGAGAATACTTGTTTACAGTAATCTAGCGTATAGTTACTCAAGTATAACAGATTGGTTATCGTCGGCATTGATCAAATACTAGCAAATATTTAAACGACAAAGTTCTTAATTTTATAATTAATTTTAAGAGAAAATAAAAACAATTCGGGGAATTTTATTCTCGTTTTTTCTTCCTCCTCGAGCGTTATACTCTGTTTCCAATGAAAATCATATTACACGCAGGATAATTTATTTTTATATTTTACGGTTGGCCGAAATTATTAGAAAACTGCAATATTTTATAAGGTTAATGTCGAAAATCTGCCATTTTATCTTATCGCAATTCATTTAAATCAATATTGCTGGCTGCTTCTGTAAATATATATTACCGTCTGGTGTTGTATATTCAGTTTCGATGCATTTCTAAAATATGATTTACGAAAAACAAAATTTTCACTCGCGGGCCTGGATATATATATGTATATATTAATTTATAGTAAGAAATAAGTTTAGAAGTTGAAAATTTATAATTTAAAATATGTAAATATTTTTTTTAAAAAAAAAGACAAATAGTCTTGCATAAAGTTAAAATATCCAATCGATATCCAGTTGTGATGAATGTCTTTGATATTCAAAACCTGACTAATTATTTTTAAATTAGCTATAATTTCTATATTGATCGTTTATTTTTAACAGTTTTAAGAACGTAACATTAGAATTTTCTAAGGGTTGAATTTTATTTTGGAAGAAAATTTTCTTAAAAATTGCTTCCTGTAGTAAAAATGTTAGAGACGAGAGAATGGTGCATTTTATTTACATTCGATAAAATGAAGAGCTACTAAACTAAACTTTTATCAATAAATTTTTATTCACTCTTATCGAATTACTCGCATAGAAGCGTGATTTAGTGTTTGGTCGTCCTCAACTCGTGTTTTGTCACAAGGGAAGTGCTGTGTTCCATGTAATTTGGCCTTAGTATAATAGATTATTTCACTCGGCTTAATTCAAACTTATAATAAACACGAAGCATTAAAAAAAAGAATTTTATTTTGAAGCATTAAATGCATTTACAGAATAAAAGCAAAATAAAACGTATACAATACAGCGCCATGACATCCTTCAGCTAATGAATCGGATGAGATTAAAGTTTGCAGGAAAATTCCTTTATTAAAGTTTCAGTTTAAAAAGGAAATTATAAATAGATTGGATAGAGAGATCAAAAATCTATTTGATATTGATAAATCTGTCTATTTTGATAAATTTTTTCCAGGCATAACGCGTCAGGCAACAAATTCGAAGTCCATCTTCCGGACCAATCTCATATTTCAGATAACCGTAAAAATAAGTCTTAGATTCAAACGTTGAACTCGAGACTTTTTTAAGATAGGAAGAATTCGATTTTCCAGGCCGTGCAAAGAATGATATTTTATGAAGTCGGATGGGAAAGTGATGAAAAGGGCAAAGTATAGAGGACGAAAATCTACAAAAATTATGTTTCCGCCCATGTCTACTAAATTCTAAAATAAAGGGACTTTGATCTAATTAATTAATTTAATTAAAATTTTATCGATAAATTAGGAAAATATTTAATTAAATTTTAATTAAATCTTTTCTTAATTTTATAATTAATTTTAAGAGAAAATAAAAACAATTCGGGGAATTTTATTCTCGTTTTTTCTTCCTCCTCGAGCGTTATACTCTGTTTCCAATGAAAATCATATTACACGCAGGATAATTTATTTTTATATTTTACGGTTGGCCGAAATTATTAGAAAACTGCAATATTTTATAAGGTTAATGTCGAAAATCTGCCATTTTATCTTATCGCAATTCATTTAAATCAATATTGCTGGCTGCTTCTGTAAATATATATTACCGTCTGGTGTTGTATATTCAGTTTCGATGCATTTCTAAAATATGATTTACGAAAAACAAAATTTTCACTCGCGGGCCTGGATATATATATATATNATTAATTTTTAAAAATTAGTTTATATAAACTGTTGGTAAATATTTTAATCAGGTATTCCTGGCTTAATATTTTAAATTTATGACGGTTTTTAAAGCTATTATTTATGTCGTGAGAGCTACAAGCTCAAAATATGATGGAAAAAATAGGGCTCACAATGGTTATAATACAATTTTACTAAGTTTTTAATTAAAAAAAATATTAGAAAATTTTAGTTATTTATTATTATCCATTTAATATTTATTTAACAATTTTTTTAACAGTGATAGATTCAAAAGCGTAACAAATTTCACTTCTCTTCCTTGCATCACATGATAAATGTTAAGCAGAGGAAACGAATGAATATTTCGGCATATAAAGTTGCCTCATAGCTATATAATTTAATTAAATTTATTTATTCCATATAGAATTGATTGATAATATTTTCATTTTTTACGGAAGAAGTATTTTAATAAGAATAAATCGTATTGAAACGTTCACAGAAATTTTGTTTATAAGTTCATTGTAAAAATATTTAATAAAACATAAGATATTTATATTTAATTTGGAATGGTTTCTTTTTAATTGATTTGATAAAAATACCGTATATATTTTAGTAAACAGTGTGCTGTTTATTAGAGGGCCGCTGTATTATTTTTCCCGTGAATTGGATGCGATT
Source organism: Centruroides sculpturatus (assembly GCF_000671375.1). NCBI lineage: Eukaryota > Metazoa > Arthropoda > Arachnida > Scorpiones > Buthidae > Centruroides > Centruroides sculpturatus. Next base: position 202,674 of record NW_019384600.1, on the reverse strand, counting down.
ATTATTCGAAGGCAGCTATTAATTATTTAAACAACGCAACACATACACTGTTTATTTAACGTAAAGTAAAAGTGACAACACAGAAGAGAAAGTGCGAATTTTCAGTTTAAAATGCTCTTTATTACAATAAGGTATAATATTGTTAATAAAGTTTTTATTTATAAAATTCTCGCAAAAATGAGTGTTCAAAAATAAATTTGTTAATATTTTTCATTAATATCACTACATATTGAATTTATGTACTGTATAATACAGTCAAACCTCGATAGAACGTTACTCCCGTAAAGTGTGAATGAATAACTTGTAAACGGATCTTCCCAATGAATACCAAATAGAGAAACTTTCTGTATCTGTTAATTATTAAATGTATCTATGATTCTGCTTTGCAAACGATCATTTGATTTTCAAACCATACTCAAACTTGTGTGTATATTCCATTGGCTTTATACAAGTTTATATAATTCTTACAGTTTATGTACTCCAGTTTAACGCCATGCTCGATTTTGTGCTATTTCAGAGGCAAACAAAAGGCTCTATTTTTTACACTACAAAGTAGGATAATTTTAATAAATATTATAAATATACCTATTAATAAATATTACATCGTCGTTTATATTAGTTATTAGGGCTATATAATTATATAATCGGGCCTTATATTGAAAATGGATTAAATTGATTTCATAATGCATATAAATATGTTTATGGTTTCTGGTAACAGTTTGGAAGGTAATCATTGTACTGTTTATTTTGCCTTCTGTTTGTAGCAAATAATCTATAATAGATGAAATACTTTATCACTTAAACAATATTATCTATAAATAAATAATTATAAGAAAAGAACAAAGAGACGTGCCATGTTTATACTAAATATTGCACCGATTTAATTAAAATAGAGATAGATATAAAGGTAAGATCATGACTTCTGAATGCACAGATAAGAAGTATCTTTTATAAAAATATACAGCAAACAAGCTCCAATAGATTTATAGCGTATTTTCGAAAATTGACAATAAAAATGTTTATTTTCTATTATATTTTTCCTATTGGACTTTATTAGTCAGAGAATAAGAATATAAAAGATATAAAAACATTATTTCACATCATGGGATATAACAGTATCATTTAGTTCAATCAAACAAATGTTTTATTTTATAAATTATATTATAAAATTTATATTATATTATTAGTTTAATGCGAAAACCAGAAAATCTAAAATTGTTTATCATAAAATTGTTGGATCGAAATTTGTTTTTTTAGTATTGTTTTTCTTATTTCGAACTTACAATTTTATCGTGTACAGCGTACAATTTCTATGATAATTACTTTGTTTTGGTGTTTTCTAATAAGATTAAACTTTAACTTTTTAATACATTTGTCACTAAAAATTTCCATCAATGCAGAATACATAGGCTATCTCTTTTAGCATATTGTAATTGGATTAACCTCTTGGATTAACCTATTGGATTAACCTCTTGAATGCATAATTTTTCAATCATTAATTAGATCATCATTAATGGAATTCTATTGTTAGTATGCATTTAATTTTCTTTTTGTATAAGAAAAAAGTACAAAAAAAGGGCAAAAGAAAATACAATCGAAATATCTTAATCCTTTTTAAAGAGAGAAGAAAAATAGAACTTTGTTTATATAAGAGAAAAGTAAATTAAATCTTATGATTTTTTTCTATTTTTATTCTCTGCCCTGGGGCATTCCCATTTTTTTAGCAAGCCCATCATAGGTTCGACCAGATCCACATTGGGACGGCAGAATAGTCTAGGACAGGGCGAGATGTATTCGGGATCACCCCCAAAAATTCCTGAGGATTTTCAATTCTTCCGTATTTGGAGTCCCCTAGCTGTAGGCTCACGCCTTAAACGCCTCGGCTATCTGGGAAAGAAATAAAATGAAAAATTTAAGTCTAAATCTTCGAATGTATGTAAAAGCACCTTCTAAATTTATATAGGTCTACATTTGGAAAGAAGATAGGCTAAATAAACTAAATAGGCTATATCTAATACGAGATAGATCGACGATATTACTGATTATTTTATTCCGAATATAACATTGCTTTTGTTAGGATATCTGGTTTGTATTAATATATTAAACACATTTGTGTATTGTATTTCGAATTCGTGATTTGTTAGAAAATGTTTATTGTGTTTATAAGGGTTAGAAATTTGAATGGATACAACTATAGAAGAAATGACATGAAATATAGTTTATAAAACAGTGTCAATGAATATAAGGAACATATTAACAGGAATAGAAAGAGATGAAATTTAACAATGGGCACTAATAAAGTCAATAATAATCAAACACTTGAAGAAATTGAATGAAGAAAAAAATCAAAGTAGCCGAGAGATGGGTCAAATATTTAATGAAAAGCACGAAAAGAATCTTGAATTCCAAGATTTTAATAATTAGATAAAATTAATCTCTTTTTCTGAAACTACGGCTTCTGTAGAAAGAACATTTTCAAATTCATGAATTCCTGTATTCAAAAGAGAAGTCGGAATTAAATATTGAAGCCATGAAGGTAATGCTAATTATTCAATACAAAGCAAAACTAACTTATGAGTTTTATAAAATTGCAAGTGTCAAGAACAAAAGTTTATCTGAAAAATATTCTTAGTTTGACTCTAAGAAGCCGTCTACATCAACTTAACCATTAAATTTGATATCATTTGGTAATAATAGTCTAATAATACCACTTTTTCGTTATTAGATTATCGAAAATAAAATCTTTTAGAGAAATTTACGTATGATTTTTTACGACACCAAATCTATATCAGTAATAATATACTAAAAAATTAGTTAATAACACCAATCTGTATTTTTTGACGGGATTTTAATAAGAGAGGGCCCGTATTTATTGGATGCGGCTTCCCCAATCTCGTTTCAGTATCAATGTTCAACCTATGGATCTCTCTTACATAATGTATATTTTATGTAAATGTGAAAGTTAATCTGCTTTAGATTTAATTCTAATTATATTATCGAAATTGCTCGCAGCAGATGAAATGCCAATTTTTTCGCACTCTTCCTTGAAATTGTGACTTTTCAAATTTCTTAAAACATAATTAAACCCGGTTTATATATATTTAAATTTTTACTGTAGAAAATGTAAATAAAATTTAATAAGCCTTATTGTGCCCTATGATGATTACATGGATTTTTCCACAAAATCGCTCATGCTACGGTCTCAATTTTCTACTTCGGGTGAACTCAATTACACTGATGCACTCAACCAGTTTAGATGATGTAGAATGATGAAGAGCGCAATGAGACTGCACTTGGAGAGTCTAAATTGGATCCTTCAGAACAATTACCATCGTGACAAAAACTCTAGACAATGATATTGGTCATTAAAGAAATATTATATACTGAATGCAAAATGTAGTCAACAATAATTAGATATAAATCAAATTTATACAGAATATATACATGTAGAAGGATTTTCTTTTATAAATTAAAAATTCTTGAAGGAACTATTAGAAAGTTTTCGAACTGTGACGCTAGATTATACCGAAATAGTTGGTAATATTTATCTTAAAATTGTAACGGTACTTTACAAGTGGCAAATATGTAAATATACCAAATATAGTATTTATAATTTCAATCAATTCACCTGGCTAAATAGGGGCTTTGCTTTCCATAGATTGCCCCTATTACGTTGGCATATTTCATCAAAACAATCCAACAATTTCAATTAATAAAGCAAATATATGAAATATTTTTTGTAGTTATTTAAACACTGAACTATGAAACCAAGACGTACTTCGTATTATTACTATTATTATTGTTGTTATCATTTTATTTTTATCTGTTCATATTATATTAATTGTAATTTCACTAACAAAACTTCTACTAAAAATTTTAATACTGAATCGATTTTTCTCATTCATTAATAATATGTGTATTGATATAGAACAATGGCACTTGTAAATCGATTAGTATAATTTGATTAATTGTTTCTTATTATATGCAATAAAAAGTTTCAGAATTGGTTATTAAAATATAAGCTTTTCATCGCCAAGTGACATCCTGGAGGAGGTTAGTACCAGAGTGGGTTCTCGTTGTCTTCCCTGGATACGCGATGTTACATGCCCTCTGGGTGGCTTTTTTTAAGGGTAACTGGTTCTTATTCAGGCGTTACAGACGTGGAAAAACCCCGAAAATTCCACGTGGTTAGCCCATCCTAGACGAGGCGCGAACCCTCGACTGAACTCCCAGTATTTAGAGACGGAACCGTTCGGCCACTGGTGGAAGGCAGTCTGATAATTGGAATTTTACTGTACGTAGTTAAAATGTAAGCAAATATAGAAAAAGTAATTATGGATATAATAAATAATACCAGGACTTTAATTATAGCAATAAAAAATAGTTTTTGCAGAGTTGAAATAAACTGTAGCATAAACAGAGTGCAGAGTTGAAATAAACTGTAGAAATAGAATACAAAATATTTAAATTAAAAAAAAAAACCATATATATATGGAATCAAGTTTAGTTATCCAAAATGCACTAGCATTATCTAAAAGTAATTTTTTTTTAATTCGGCAGTTCTATGTCTTTCTAATACATTAAATCTAGTGAACAAGACTCCAAGTTAAACTGAAACGGTTTTATTAATAAGTAAAGAAAATTACTGTAGTTTTGAAGACAGAACAAACTTCGTTGTGAGATTTTTAGTGTAATTTTATTAATCAAGGAATTTTCCATAAAATTAAAGCTTGCGAAAACATTTCTTTTTCTCATAAATACCAAGAATAAAGTATCTCTGAAAAATGAAATTTTATTTCACAAAATTTCTCAACTTTTATCGTTATTGACATCAAACGCCTATGTTTCAATTAGACGCCTAATCAATCAAACGCCTAATCCATTGAAATCACAACAATTTCAATGGATTAGGTCTGTTTAATAAATGTGATATAAATACGTTTCAAGAAAATGTAAAAATATTTGTTTTGAAATTTTCATTTTATTCGCATAAACCATTGCCGTTTCACGATTCCTAATTCTAAATGGCATATTTTATATAATATAATAATTTGATACTTTTGAAAATAAATTTAACATAGAATTATATTAATAAATTATTCAGGTGAATAATTAATTGTTATATAGATAGTTAAGTTTACATTTTGTATAGTCAATCACCGAAATTTGTGTTATCAAATATGCAAATATTGCGAATGCAACACCTCAGTAACTTCATTAATGATTAATTATGGCCGTCTGGATGGCCGAGGTGGTTAAAGCATTAGTCTACTGTTTTGGGAACCCGGGATGGAGTCAAGTCCCAGAAATTTTCGGGAGTGGTCCCTTCTGGATATATCAGGTCCCGTCTCATTGTAGGTCTGGACCAAATCACGACGGCCCTGAAAAAAGGCCCTTTTGCCGGCATGGTGATAAGAAGGAAAGACAAATTATGAACTCCAATAAGAATAATCATATTGACAAAAATAAGCAAAATAAGGACACGATTTGTTATTTAAATGCATAATTGCAATGTAAAATATATAGATATGATTATACGTTAAACATGATATCTAATAATTTGGCTTTTTCTGTTCTAATCGAAAGAAATTTAAAACTTATTCGTTTGCAAAATATGTAACTAATTGTGCTGACTCTTTAGAAAAGAGAAAAGACGTTGGAGATAGATCAAATCCACAAGAGATTAAATATATAATCCAATAAAATTCAGTTTATTAAATAGAATGGAAAGCAATGTATTACACAACAACGCATGACAAAATAATTTAATATAGCAAATAAATGAATCGAATTCTATTATTCTTGAACTAGTTACAAGAAAAATATTTAGTAATGTAACTAAAACCATATTTCTTTTAACAAATTATTGAGTTTTTATACTATTTTTTTTATATTTTAATTATAAAGAAAAATATTTTAATTGTAATGCAATAACTCAGGCCTACATATCTCAAAGTATCAATATATAAAATGGAAAGAGGACAGTTTCATGCTCAAAGTTAGTTTTGCAAATAGTTCCAATAAATAATTGAAGAAAGACAATGATTATTAAGAAAAATGAGTAATAAAGTGTCGTAATGTAAAAAAAAAACATTTCTCGAAAACAAATAAATAGGAAAATTATGTAACAGGAATTATCATATTTACTGATACACTATATAGGCTACATATATTGCAGTATATAACATTACGATCTTAAAGATGCTACAGGATACGATACAGTAATATTGGTTTTAATGGCTGCTCTTTATTCTTTAATTCAATTATATAGGAAATACCTCCATTAATGCTTCAGATTAAAATATCAAATATGCCTATATGAGATGAGCGGAGTTACGAGAGCACGGCGGAAATTATTGAATTTTGAGCCATACATTATTAATAGAAAGATGAATAATAAATAATTAGTAGTAATTACCAATAATTTTTTTGAGTGACTTTTATCGAAAAGTTTCTGGGACCAGTGACCACAATTCTACCACAAACAATTTTAAATTACCGTTTATTAGACCTATAATTTTTGTAAAATTTCTTATTTACAGCCTATAGCCTAAACTGTTTTACATTTCTGTGTATTTCTGTTACTTCTTTGCTAATCAGAAATTACACCAGTATAATAAGTCCTATTAATAAACGAGGTCCAAGTAGACAGTATAGGGCTATACAGGAAATGCAGTTAGCTGTAATATTCTGGTTAATCCCAAACAAATTGTAAATAGAAAAAAAATAAATTATGAATGAATTGGCATTAAAATATATCTTGATTAAAGAAATAACGTTAGATACAGTTTTGCTTCCGAAACCGATTGAAAATGTTCGAATAACACCTATTTAAATGAAAAAAACTAATCATTAAGGATAATACAGTATCATTATATGAATGATATGCTGAAAAGATTTGCAAACTCATTCCAAGTGAAATTCTTAATAATATTCATTAGCTTTTAAATTTTTATAGTTATAATTATTTCAATATCAATTCATTGAAGTCATTACCTCAGATTAGGAATTAAGTTACATCCTTTATTACAATATGACTAATACTAACCGACTGTAATCGCTGCCATATTATTTCCTAGTCCCATTTATTTTCCTAGAATTAACAAAGATCTGACTTATTTCAATTTTAATCGCGTGTAGTCCTGTACTTTAAATTAAATGTTTAAAATATATTTCTTAAACTTATAGTTACGAATATCGCGTAATCTGATTAAAACGTATAGAATTCATTCATTAACATTTTATATTTTAGCTTGAACATTTTATTTTATTTCGTTTTGATACGTCTATAAATACTGCTACTTGTTAGCTTCCTTGTTTTTATTGTGAAAATAGTTTCTTGATATCAAAGATATTAATATAAAATCGATACAAATAATTTAAAAATATATCAGATATAGGCTACAATGGTTTGAGTCTTTTTATTATAAAATATCTGTTTTACAATGTATCGTACATACGTTTATTTATCATCAATTTTCTTATGTTTGTACGCTTACAGGTTTGCAGTCTTTTTCCTATAAGCATCAACATTTGTACAATTAACAAAATCAAATATTAATGCTTATACTATGTGATTTTTGTTTTCTTCGAAAACGAAAAACTATTAAATGAACAGCTTTACGTCTATTGCAACAAGATTCAACAAAAAAATTCCCCACAATCTATTAGTTCTAGTTCCTTATAGCCTATTACTTAGAAGGAAAGAAGATACTAACAGAAACCTATCGTGTTATCAAAAGTCTAGAAATGTTTATCGTGGCATACACGTGTTAGGACGATCACGTGATTGTTTTAAAGCGATGGGTGTCCAATTTGCAGTATAAGTTTCATCTAAATGTTTTTTGATGTATTTCCGATAAATTATCGCAGTTTAAATCCGATGACAATGAATATTTCGCATGACTTATTACCCGTATGAAATGTTCATTGTTATCTGAATGTTACGCTATTTGTAAATTCCGAATTTACATTCTTTATTTTATGATTATCAGAGGCTTGTGTAATGAAATTTTATAAATAAACTAATTTATAAATTAAATTCTACTCAGCAAATTGTTGATAAATAGATTTTTTCTTACACGTTTGTTTATAATATTAATTAAACAATAACGTATGAATTGGTCTGATGTAATTCTCATGTATAAGTTTCTGAGAATCTATTAAGAAATGTGTCGATTAACTGTCAATAAGGTTATTGTTGAAATAAACTTACTGACTTGAGCAGATAACAGCAGAAAGAATGCATAATGAACAATAATTAAATTAACTTTTGCTGAATTAGCATAAAACAGTGATATTAGACAATTTTCAGCTGTAAACAATGATAAAATCTTTAACATCAGTATTATTCTACAGTTTAACTATAAAAATCTTCCACAGTTACGAAAAATATATTTACGATAGTATACTGGGGTCTCAAAACCATTAGTATTACTGACAATAGACAATATCATATAGTTTTTCTCATATAATAAATTAATAATAAAAATAATAAATGCAATATTAAGTATATATTAAAATTTTAAAAACACGAAATAGTTGAGCTTTTATTTTATTTGTTTTTTTTCCTGAAAGTTTTGTTAGTTAGATTTTATTTTTGTTGTTTCTTTACTGGAGTATATCAGTTAATAATAAGTGATTAAAATCATTTTTACAAATCAAGTTTGTCATTGTTTTGCCTAATTCTTCCATGGACATGTTTTGTTTGATACCCTCATCAGCATGTCATTCTCTAGTATTGTATTTAAACCTGTGGATTTTATTTCATTGTAATTTATATACATAATTTCTCTGTAATTTATCTGCAGATTTAACTGCAACAATTTGTCTATTTGAATCTACACGTTGCTTTAAAAAGAATAAAATTATTTTTCATTAAAAAAATTTATTACTTTATTTATATACTTTTTTCCATTCATGATTTCATTGTTTAATGTTCACAGGCTACTTAAAGGATTTGAATTTTAATGTTTTTATTTAAAAAAGGAAATAATATGTAAATAGTTTGAATAGTATATAGAAAAATATTCGTTAATAACATTTTTCAAGCAATCAATAATTGTTAAAAATAGTCTTATTCATATTATAGCGAACGTTTCATATCCTAACATTAATGAAAGCTTAGGAAAACACCTCAAGAATTTATCTTTAAAATGGATGCGTTTTGTGTAAAACGTACTTTTTCTCCAAAATTTCCATTTTCATAAATCAACGTGATTTATTTCAAGTGATTTCGTATGTGATACCATATTTAAGCTTATCGCGTAACCTTTTAAATAGTCGCCATCTTATTTCAGAATGGTGGTGAAAAAACAAAAATAATTTTGTAGGATTAAATATATATTCATTAATTTTAGCTAAAATTTCCTTCGGGAAAAATTAAAGTTTGATGAATAATTAAGAAGTGATCATTTAAAATATTTATTATAATGACCAAAAAATTAATAATTTAATTACTGTATTTAAATATTTATGAAAAATATATTCCATTTTATTCTTATAAAATACATTTACAATATTAAAAAATAACATTATAAAAGTAAAATTTATATTAATATTTGTAAATCAATAATAATATAAATTTGATTAAATATTATAACACATTGATTACATATAATAACGCGAAACTTCTGAAAGATATTTAAATTTCTCTATAACTAATAAATACGCAAATAATTAACTGTATCTAATTAACACGATAATTATATTAATTATTATTATTAAAATTAATTATTTTGGATACAATTACTTCAAAATTAAGCAAAACTTTGCCAGTTTTTTAAATGATAAATTGATATGTCAAAGATTGAAATATAGTGTTTGGGACTAACCATAAATTATGTAACGCAGATAATCGTTACCATGCATTATAAGAGGGTGAGGGTGCTTACAAAAACGCAAAGTAATGCTAGGGTCTCAACCCTTGGATAACAGAATGGCATTTTTGTTTCTGAAGTATTGCATAGCCAACCGTACTGTTTATGTTACTGCTTTGCACATTATTAATGCAATTAATAAAACAATGTAAAGTTCTGTACCCCGTGGTGTGTATTATTCCTTAGTACAATTAAGGATTTCGAGGATATGCGTTACGTAATTTTGGGGTGAGTATGTGCGACAGCGTTACTGAGCGTTACAGAGGGTGGGATGGTAGTTGAAACGTATAAAAATAGAGTTATGTAATTTATGGACGATCCTTTCGTAATAATATTTATTTAATTTACATATTAATATCAGGAAACAATTATTATTTATGTGACTTTTTTAATTTGTTGAAAACATTTTAACTTTTTTCATTTATGTATCAGATTATAAGTTGACTATTTCATATTTTATGATAGTTTGTTTCAGCACGTTTTGCGTTACGTTATTCTTGAATAATTTCTACTTTCGGAAAGTCAAATTGTTCTTTTCAAATATTTAATTTGGGTTTAAAAACGATTCTAATTTTAAATAATAATAATATTGATATAAAACAATTTTAGATAAGAGAAAAAACATTGATTCAGCAACTTTATCGTTAATAAATAAATAACTAAACAATAATAATACTATAATTCAAGAGGGTTGTGGACATTACGCATTCAAGACTCGAGGGCTTCCTGCATAAAACATGGCTACTTACTTTACAAGTCTTATAAGAATACAATTATTATTATTATTATTATTATGATTATTATGATAAAAGAAAGTTTGTTATTTTAAAGACAAACAGAAAATTCGGCTCGTTATGGGCTTTTTTTTACCTTTGGACCTATACAATTATCAATTTTGTGTATTGATTAATCCATTCCTGCTTTAATTAAGAAAATTTTTATGAACTATTATAATAAAGAATATGAAATTAATGCTAAATTTATAAAAATATTCTTAATTTACTAATTTAATTGGCTTAAATTTAAATTTATATAATTATCAAATAAAAATATAAATTACAGAAGTAGCAATATAGGAAATTGTTTGTTTCGAAACCAATTTTCTATACTACTTTCGTAATCTAAGTATCGCTTTTTATAATTTAATATTCTAATTGAATGAATGTGTACTCATTTCATAGGACTATCTCGTAAAATATGGGATGGATTATCTATCATGTAACATTATAGGAGTTATGTACGTGTATTATGCAAGCAATCAAGTTATCGATATAACTTGTAGCCTTTGCTTCATCTATGTGTTTTGATGTATTACTTTTCCCACCTTATTAAAAAATAATGATAACTTAAAAATAAAAAAAATATATAAAATTAGAAACTCAAGGTTTCTTAGGGTCTAATTATTGAAAAGTTGAATCGATTCCAATAATTTAATTATATTGTAAAGTCTTAAATTAAAATCATAAAAATACTACTGTAATATTTTAATTTAATTTAAAATATTATTAAAATTTACTTATCTATTCAGCTTAAAATAATTAAATAAAGTCTCTATTATTATTAAAGTACGAAGATAAATGAAACTGTACACCCTCATAAGTAAATATGTATAGACATATATAACCTGTTGTGTATTTAACGTGATTGTTGTTATAATCTACGTTAAAGAAAACAGAAGAAAGAAAATAGAAATAATTTACTCGCTAGTAAATCTCTTTATGTAATTTTATTTACGAAGGAAAAATGAGGAAAACTGCTTAAAATATAAGGAAAAAAAATTATTTTTTCTTAACACGCTCATACACATTGATATATTAATTAATAATAGTAAATTTTTTAAAAAATAACTTGTTAGTTATGTATTTTTTAAATAATTTTCTTCATTATAATAAGATTTTTGCAAGAAAACTCGCAATTACTCTATTATTTAATCGTTGAAAAATTTTAGTTTTAAACATTAAAAAAAGTAAATAAGTAATTTTACTTGCAAATAAATATAAACATGTTAAGTATTTAAGAAATTTTAAATTTACTTACATTAAAAAATAATAATTTACTGAAACTATTTTACTGATGAAGGGAGAAGAAGAAATAAGGGGAGGAAAAAAAAAGTCAATTTATTGATTTAAAAATTTATTTGTAAAAACATTTGCAAAATTCTATAATTATTTATTTGATTTTATTATTTAAAAAGTAATTTTTCCAAGTATAATATTTTTGAAAAATGCTTCATTCTATACATAAAAATTTTATGTACATGAAAATTAATGTTTGTTAAAGAAATTAAATATAGGCCATTTTAAAAGGATAATTTATAATAAATCGCTTCTTTAATCACTGTATAAGCTTGTTTAAATTATCTTCCTCGATTAGTGATTTGTTTATTATGCACAAAATTAAATTATAATAAAGTATCGATAGATAATGATATTTTTCCGACGAAAAGGGGGGAAAAACGTATTTATGGATTTACAATTGTTTGCGTTTTTCTTCTGATCGAGTAGAGATATCAATATAAAGAATTTTTAAAGTACAAACAAATAATTAATATGTATTTAGAACTTTAAAGGGAGCATTTAAGAGTAATAAAGTGAAGCAATTAATTCAGGAAATATAAATACATAGATAAAAATATCGCAGAAACTTAAGCTTTACGACAAAAATTAATCGAAGTATTACACAATTAAATTCTGCTTAATGTATAGATTAATTATATTATTCACCGAAATTCATTTAGGAAAGTTTATACAATTGAAAATAAAAATTTAAATAGAAACATTCATCGAATAAGAATGCAAAAAAACCACATAGACGCATATAATATATACAGTATATATATATATTATATTACACTACACAATCACTTTTTATTCAGAAAAACTTAGAAATAAATTAAAATAAAACTAACAGAAAAGTCATTATTAATATAATACATATAAAATTCGTTTAAATAATTAAGAGATTAACCGAACGATCGACGGATTATATTTCTAACATGGGAATTTTATAATAAGGATGCCATACGGCTGCGTAAGGATATACATTTGTGACGAGTGGAAAATAGTTCCAGCACCATTTCTGGCTTATTCTTGAATTGGTGATGGTCAAGCGAAATCATTTTTAGATTGTTTTTAAAGAAAAACAAAACAAAAAAAAAGACAAACAAGATTATTAAAATTAAGTGTCTTCCGATATTAATTAGGATACGTTAGTAATGTTGTATAGACTATCGAGTTTCCTGCTTTTATTAGCTATCTGGGAATGTGCAATTATTAAGGTAAGAAAGAGCATTTAAATTTCTTTAATGTTACGAGAAATTCGTAAAAATTACAAGAATATCGATTAATTAATTATTAATTTCCGATTTGTTGACGATTTTTTAATACGGACAGACAGACAGACAAACAATCCATTCATTGATGTCTGCGATTTTTTTTTTCCTGTTTTTTTCCCTCACCCTTCAACATTTATGCAAACTTATAGATTTATCTATAATTTCTTGCATACAGAATTGTATTTTTTTCTTAACTCGGTCATGTTTAAAGAGGGAAGAGAAAAAAATTGAACTCACTTAAGATTAATTCATTCAATTTTAAGTGGGTTTATGTATAGGTCTAGTCTGTGTACTTGAGTTCTGCTTACTAAAAAATGATTTAAATAAAGATTAAAGGCTGCTTTATCTACATTTCTGCTGTAATCAATGATGTATATAATTATTATAAAGATTATTAAAAAAAAAGTTTGTTTTTTTATTTCAGTTTTTTAACTGAAAAAAAGTTTAACAAGAATATATGTGTAAGTATATAAGATTTATAAAAATATATCTTTTTTTCTCCCTACTGAAAGGTTAATTTTGAGTGGTGCGATGATGGGAGAAATGTTTATTATTTCGGAATATAAAAATTTGCTATCTTTTTTTTTAATTGTTGATTTTGATTTTACTGCTCTTTAACTTCTAACCTTTAACCTTTAACCTCTACTGCTTTAACCTCTATTTAGGAGAAATTTACTATCTTGATCTCTATCTGTCGAAGATCGCATTTAATCTGAATCGGTTTTAAAAGATCAAATTTTAGAAAATTAACTTAATAAATTCTGAAATTATATATATATATATACATATATACACTGTCTCTTAAAATTTTCTTTGTAATATGATGATTATGTAATTGAATTTTTAATTTAATCAAGACTTTAGCTTTATAAAAGAATATATTTGAGTCTGTTCTTTTTTAAATGGAATTCGAAAGCTATCTAAAGATTTGTGCTATTTTCAATTAAAAATATAATTTAAATTAATGGTGTAAATATGTTGATTATGTGATTTTTAGTGAAACATACTTTTGTAATATTAAAATTCTTACCTAAATCTACTCATGCTGAAATTGACATATGTTATTACAGAAATGAAATGACAGATATATCTAACTTTCCTTTTACAGTAAAATCAAATTATCATAATTATTATAAATTAGAGAACATTTTTATTTCTAATTTCAAAGATTTAACACATTTATAACAGTTTCAAAAATTAAATGCTGAATATATGATGATAGTAGTAGTAATATAGTTCCAAAATTATACAAAATAATATATTAAAGATTTTTAAAATGTGTATAGTAATTTATTAATGAAATTTTTCTAAATGTAAATGTATTGCAATGAACAATAAGTAAGAATAGCATATCATTAATGTTGATTAATCAAATAGAATTCAAACATTTGCATAAAGTCTGTCTATGAATATTGTCACTTGTAATGTAATCAATCATAGAATGAAAACAAAAAATTATAAAAGTTTTGTGATATGACATGAAAAAGTTCTTTTATTTAAGAATAATTTTATTCTTTTAACATTAAGAAAGCTTTTTTTAAACCTGATCTAATATTTAAAATTTATTTAATATGCAAATATATCCTCATATTCATATTAAAGCTAATTTATTTTTCATTTAATAAATTTTTTCTTTATAATACAGTCTTCATAATAGAATGTTTTTCATAAATTTACCTTAAGAAATATAATTAATTTATCTAATTATAATTGCCTTGACCTAATAATAATTTTTTTTTATAATAATCTAAAATGAATGAATATAGTATTACTATGCAATAAGTAATTTTTTGTTAAGGTAAATGATTTTGAAAGCTTATCTTTGTATTTTATTGAAATGATTCTTAAAATAGTTATTTCTACCTTCTAAAAATATAATTTTGATGTTTATACTTTAAATTTGCAAATGTTTTATCTCCTTGTAATAAAATACTTTTGTACATAGTTTAATATAAAAAAATTTGAAAAAATTATATATATATAATATATAAATGTAAAATTTATATATGTAAAATAGTATTAACTTGATGTAATTTTTCAGTTTTTTTCCAGGAATTTTATAGGATTTTTTATTGCTTTTATAAGTTTTTTCATTAAATGGTATATATTTCTCAAAAAATAAGATATAAACAGTAAAATCAGATTATTATTTAATTACTGTCTCTTTTTATTTGTATAGTTAAATAGCATTATTTCAGGAATCAAAAAATTTTATTTAGTAAATGCTTTCAGATTTATATCCATCAACTGAAATAAAAATATTGAAAAATAAAAAATTGCATCTTTGAAATATTATCAATAAAATATCTATGCAATCACTAAAATTTTTTGCAGTATAACATGTATAATATTTCTTTTAAAATTCTTTCAAAATTTAAAATGTACAGTATAAGGAATATGAAGATTAATTATTTTAGAAAATGCTATGACTGCCATTAATTGAATTTCAAAATTTATTGTTCTATTTCAAAAATATATATATAATATAATAATCTGTATTTTTCTATTCTGTTAATAAAATGTTTCTTTCACAATGTGTACTAGGTAATTCTTTTGCATAAAATTTACTGTATTCTCTTTTACTGAGATCTTTCCTTATAAATTCTGCAAATGCTGTAAAAATACATACATATTTTAATTCATTTTTATTTTATTAATTTAAAACAAATGTAGTAAACTCTTATCTTATTAAAAATTTTTAATTATTATAAGCATTTATTAAATTCTGCAAATAGTAAGTTTATATAATTTTTTTATTATTTACATTCAGTGTTTGATGATGAATGTAAATTTAGAAATGTTTACCCAATAAATGTTCTTGTCTCTTAGAATAAGATTGATTTTGTTATAATTTCTGATTTGTTATTGAGAGATCTCCAAAGTAGAAACCTTTTATATTATATTTTAATTTTTTTAGATAACACAAAATAATTGTACAGAAGAAAACATATAGCTCTATTCTTAATTAAATTAATCACTAAAAATTACATTAATCACTAAATGTAATATTTCTTCTAATCAAGATAGACATTTTAATAAATTTTAAAATGGTAAATATATGACAAATATGCAACTAAAATTTTTGACCACTGTTGTGAATTTTCTTCTGATAGTTTTGCTTAGTTTTTTAATTAAACTAAAATGCATATTAAACCAGTAACAAAAATATTTTTATACATATGCAATAAAAGTTTTAATAGTTTGCTTTTGTAGATTTGACTGTGTTTAAATTAACAAATTAATGTTATTGAATATATAAAATTTGAATCTGAAAACTTTTATAGCAAATTATTTACTAAAAAAGATTTACTAAATGTTACATATAACTTATGTGTATCTGTGAATACTGCTAGTTATAAAAAGTATTGGACATGTTTAATGATGTTACATTTATTTCAAAAAGTGAATGCATCAAGATTTTGTGTACTAATAAATTAATAGTACTGCATTTTATTTTTTAACAATAATGTTTCTATTAAAAAGTATTTCATTTGAAATCATTCTAGGAGTTTTTGAAAATGATTAAATTTGATTTAATTTTATAGATTAGTTTGATAATCTATAAAATTTGAATTTTATATATTTTAAAGATTTATATTGAATCTTTTGTTTTCTGAAGACAAATTACATTTACTATAATATTGAATATATTTATATTTCTAATTTTAAATAAAATAAATGATGAAATATGTTAGATCTAGACTTATGGTGTTTAAAATTGAGTTTTATGCTTTAATTTTTTTACATTTTCCAAATTGATAAAATTAGTTAATTATTGAATATATTAATTTATCTAAAATTGCATTTTGGGGAAAAATTCACACTTTTTATTTTTATAATGAAATGATTACTGTACATTGAATACACATTATTTTATAACAATTTTTTTTATAATTTAAAATTTAAAAATTTCAAATTGTTTGGTTAGATTTAAATATGATAATTTGGTTAAGCTGTAGCAAAATTAAATTCAATTGCATTTATAGCAATGCAATATACATGTTCAAAGAAAGAAAAAAAGCCTCTATTTGGCTAACAAATAACTATTATATTGGCAGCCAACTCTTGTTTTAGTTTTTATTTCCAGAATGGCATGCTATACTATTAAATGAACACAAAAATATTTTAAGAAATGCTATAGTGAATGGTTTGATTAGTTAAAATTCCATTATTATAACATTTATATTCAATTTTTCCACATTGTCTAGTAAACATGGATAATTGGAATTTTATTGACCTCAAAAAAAATCATAAAATAATGTATGATTTTAGGATAACTTTAAATTTGTATTAATTGTCCCTAATGTATGAATTGTGAATAATTATTTTCATGAATTATGAATTGATTTTTTCAATTTTTTGATTTTGTTTTTATGTAAAAATAAATAAATAAATTATACTACAGTTTGTAATCAGATCGAATATTTTTTATATTTAATTGTATTCTGAGATGTAAAAGACAATTGATACATAGTCTAATATGAATGTGCAAGTTATATTCATCATTCAAATAAACTACAATACAGTAATTATTACTATTTTTATTAGATTTTAATATTTATTAATTGTAGTAATTTAAAAAACTTGAGAATATTTTATTACATGTGTTATGTTAATACAATGTTTTTATTATTTTTTTTTATGAGTGGGAAGAAATTGAATATCTCAATCCTACGTTGAATCTAGGCTAAGATGTTTGAATGCTTGAAATTTAAAATATAATTATTTTTTAAATATTAATCTATAATTTCATTTATACCAAAGTTTATCTATAATTTAGTAGATGAATTTATAAAATTGAAATGTAAATACAAATATTATCCAATAATTATTATATTATGCAGTTTATTAAATTAATTGAAAATAGTTTAAATTTGTTTAAATTATTTTGTGATAAGAAAAAAAATATTTGAAACTATTTAATTAATAATAAACATTAATAATTAAATAGTTTGTTAACTAAAATAATCATGTTTACACTACTAAAAAATAATTTACACTTGCTAATAAAATTTAAAAAAATTTTTTAAATATAAAATTCATATGATAAATTTATTTTATCAACATTGTCTGTATATTTAGGGTAAGATATTTCTTCTAATCAAGATAGACATTTTAATAAATTTTAAAATGGTAAATATATGACAAATATGCAACTAAAATTCTTGACCACTGTTGTGAATTTTCTTCAGATAGTTTTGCTTAGTTTTTTAATTAAACTAAAATGCATATTAAACCAGTAACAAAAATATTTTTATACATATGCAATAAAAGTTTTAATAGTTTGCTTTTGTAGATTTGACTGTGTTTAAGTTAACAAAATGTTATTGAATATATAAAATTTGAATCTGAAAACTTCTACAGCAAATTATTTACTAAAAAAGATTGAAATGGATTTTAACAAAACTTCTATATACCTTAAAACCAACATAAACATTTAAGTAACAAACATTTTCAACTTTTTAAAAATCTTGATAGATTTTAAAATGCATGAAAATCATAGTATGAGGTTCTATAGACATAGGGACATGAACAAGCCTATCTGAAGGGCATAACAAGCTTTGTTAACTTAGCTTACTTTATTCTATTTAATTATGTATCTCACTGCTATTTGCTAATGTAGTTACATTAATATCAAGTAATATTTTTGAGAGCTCTAATCAGAGCACTCCACTACTATGTTATTTTGTAAGAAATTCAAACTCTAAACTTTCTTTCTGTTGAGATTTGATATACTTAACTTAATGAAGACCTTTCGAAAAGGTTGAAAATGTTTGTTATTTAAATGTTTATGCTAGTTTTAAGATGTATTTGAAGTTTTGTTGATGTTAGTACAATTTATGCTATTACAAATAAAATGGATCTTTTGATAACCGCATTTTATGTAATATTGCAATTGATGCATCAAAATTTTATATACAGTTTAAATCAGCATAAATTATCATTTATATTATTCAAAATCAGATAGAATATTGTATTATAAGTAAATAAAGTTAAATTATAAGCTATACATATATATTTATAAGATCAGCTTTAAAATTTTCTAAAATCATTTATAAATGTTCTTATAAGAATTTATGGCAATATAAAATTGTACATGTACTATATTTATCTACAAAACTATTTTATTCCAATGTGTATATAGATCTAAACTGAAATTTCATCATTCTGATGAAAATAAGAATGATGAAATTTACATTTTATTTTAATCAATAATATAGTAAGTTTTTTACATAAATTTCTTATAAGGAATTACTACTATAATTTCTAAAAGAAAAAAAATTGTGAAATTTAATGTAAACACTCAAAAATTTAATAAAAACACAATTATTATTTTGATTATATAATTCTGTAATTTATATAAAATATTTGATTTAGAACTTAATTTGTTTACATTTCAGAAACTTATTATTTGAATGTAATGAACAATCAAAATTTCTCAACTCAAATATTAGCTTTTTAGAAATTGGCTTGATATTATTATTGTTTAGATATTTACAATTATTTCATGTTTATTATTATTATATTTATACAATAACAGTTTGATTGCAATTTTAATATTGAAAAAGTTGATAAAAAATAAAATATATGATAAACTAATATGTCTTTATAAAAATTATCATATTACATTAAAATATCAATAAACTGTAGAATTCCTGAATTTATTAATATAAAGCAGTGCAGACAAAATTAATTATTTCCTAAATGACTTACAATACAACAAAGATTTTTTCTCTAATATATGAATTTGTCAATTTTATATTTCTGAATTTAAACTAGGCATTTCTTTATCAAATATTGTTTAGTGATATGAATTGTTTTGTTTAATAAATATTTTAATATTTTACTTTAATAATAATTAAATGCATTATTAAATAATAATAAACATTGTGAAAAAGTTATAGATTGAAAGTAATAAAACTTAAACATTTCTTATGCATTAGAATATTTATATTTTAAAATAGTTGATTAAAAAAATTATTGAAATTTTTTATATAATAATTTGAAGTATATTTACTAATTTAAATAAACTAAAAAAATAATTTTTCAAACCTTATAAATTGAAAAAAAATTAGCAAAGAATATTATTTTAAAAATAATAATCATAAATTTCTTGAAAAATATAATTGAAGAAAAGTGAAAATATATATACTGTATTATTTTACAAAGCTAATTACATTATTTTTTCCGTTAAAATCTCCATCAAGGAAAAATATTTTCTAATGAATATTTTATTAAATATTTATCATCATCCTTAATTAGATATCAATTTAGAAAAATTAAGGATTTAATTGTTCTGAGAAAATATTAAACAATGTCTATAATTAAGAAGTATATAAACATAATAAATTGAAGGTTATTATAAATGATCATCATCATTATTATTACTTTCATTTTAATTAATAATTTTTCTGATTTCTATATTAATTAAAATTCAGTTGGATTTGATATCAGATTTGAGTTGCATCAGTGAATATCATTGAAGTTCTGATAAATTAAGCATTTCATCTAAAAAATTTATGTACACTTTAAAATATTAATGACTTTAAAATGAAATTTTCAGTTCCATTAATAATATATACAAACAATATGGAGTAATAAAAAATTTTATTATATTTGAATTTCAAAATTTAATTTCATGTATTAATTGATTTTAGTAGTAGAATTAATGTTAATGGATGGTATATATTTTAAAAAGTGAAGATCAGTTACTCAAATAATTTAAAACTTATTTTATTCATAAAAATATATTTTCTTAAAATCTATATAAATTTTCCAGATTTAAAAAAAGAATTCATCTTTTTATAGCTTTGTATTAAATTTGAACATGAGAATACTTATCTGTCAAAATAAATTACAGATCCTAATATAATAAAATATTTTCCTAAGCAAAATTTTGATAAATGTTTTAACAATTTAATCAGTTTATGCTATGAAGTAATGTAAAGTGATTAAAAGATTTATTTTTTTATATACTATATTTAATATATCTAGAACTATTTTATATCAAATGTAATTATGTAATATTTTTTATTTCATTCTGTAGAAATAAAATGTAAGTGTGCAGCTGTCATGATATGACAGATCTTAAATAAACTAATTTCTTTTCAACATTACTGTTTCAATAAAGTAAATAGTCATTGAGATCAAATTATGTGAGTTGTTTAATTTCAGACATAGTTAATCTCTTGATAAAATTTCATCAGATTAAATGTACCAATGAAAAGTTTATTAAATAAATTTGGATTTTGTCTACCAAGTTATCTTAAAACATATAAACTACCTGAACTTTGGAATGGTTTTAAAAATTAAAGTTCAATTGAGAACAAATAGTTGAGTGTTATTGTCTTTTAGCTACTTGCATGATTTTTCAAATTCAGTTAAGAAAATATATTTTGTAATCATTTTCTATCATTAGAAAATTAAATAAATGTAATGCCTATTTTAATCATTTCTCTCAGTGATGTTAATTTTAATGGTTTATTGATTCTATTATTATAAATTTTATTTTAGTAAGTATTTACGAATGATTGAAAAAGTCGGGATGTTTTGCATGCGACTGATGAAACAATGTGAAATTCGTTCACATTGTTTCATTAGTCGATTAACAGGATGGATCTTATTCCTTTCTTTCCCATCCTCTTTCCCCTGTTCAGTTATGAATGGCTGTTTAAGCAGGACGGAGTGGTTCATCCTGTTTAGGTATTGGCTTGGGTGACGGTCATTGCCAGCATAGGAAGAGTAAACACCTGCATTCAAAAGCTTTCGAATTCCGTCGGCTTTATTCAACCGAAAATTGAGACTTCGCCATTTCTGAAAAGATGTTTTAAAGCTTTTTAAATAAGACCAAATCATTTTTATTAATACTTTTTAAAAAATAAGAAGTCTGTTTCTTTGTTGAGTTTCGAAAAGCCAACAGATGTTTATTGAAATCTAATAAGGAAATAAACATGACGCATTCTGTTTCAGGCTAACTACTTGTAAAGGATATTAGAAAATGTGCTTCATAGAGATTTCTGATAAATGAAGGGCGCGTGAGTGTATATATGACATCACTATTTCCTACTAGACTAAATATTACATCCGTCAATAAGGCAATACTATTAAAATAGTTATTTTAACGTATGAGCTCTCAAGATATTAACTTTCAATTGTTAATTGCAGATTAAATTAATGACATACTAATAAGGTTGTTTTAAATGAGTTCTCGATAAAACCGTGTAATTTTTTTAAATGTAAGATGAACTGAGAACGAAATGCATACGTGACGAGTTGCATTTTTCGCTACTTTTTCTCTACTCTTTACTTTTTATTTGGAATCGCAGCTAGATTTAGTTATCAGGATTAGTTAAGTATGTTGAAAGTTGTTCTCCCTGACTCGAAAGAGACGTCGGTAAAGCGAAGGCCGGCTTTCGTTCATATTGAACGACAGTCTGAACATCTGTTTTTTATCACCGTTTTAGCAGACAACAAACTAGTGTTGAAAACTCGAGAATAAATAGAAACTGGTAGAAGTGTCGGAGTCGATATTGATAAATAGGCAAAGCCGTATCGATTGTTAGAAAATAGAAAACGGAACATTCTGAAAACAGATTGAAGTTCGGCATTGACCTGCTTACAGGCTTACCATATGTAGACAGGAACACTTGGAAATCCTCTTCTGTGTGTGTGTGTGATTTTTTCCTCTCCCTCAAATTAAAATGTTTCTAGGACATTTTATTATTATTTTTTTATTTTACTGTTGGTTTCTATTGTGTAACGGGGAAAAGTACCGATTTTGCGATCATAAAATTTAGGATAGGAATCTCACATATCCCATCCCTTATTGACCCCCTTCAGAGGTGTGGTTTCAACGGCTTCTTTCACCTGCTTTTTGACGATTTTTATTCTTGTTTAAATAAATTTGGTGGGCATTTTATTTAAGAAAAATAGTTGATTATTGAGATATTTACTGATTTAGAAATTCGAAGCCATTATTTTACTATACTTAATTATAATTTTTCTTCAAAAAGCGAAGTAATTGGAGGAAGTTTGCGTGACGTTTACAAAAAAAAATTTTAAAAGAAAAAATCAAATTCGAAATCAAAGAAATATCTCAACTAAGCAAACTGTGGGATGGTAACACGTGCTCAGTCTTCGATCAATATTTTTACTTTGATAGGCGAGGAAAATTTTACCCTCTTTACGTGACGTACGCGATTAACATGAACTGAGTTTGGACGGAAGTTAAATGAGCTGCCATCTCCCCCCTGCGTGATATGAATCATGAACCGTGTGTGTTCTTCAGATGATACAGACGACGTAATTACAACTATGGCCATTACTGTAAAATTTAACAAGATATTTTACGAATGATCTATCATACGATGAAAATTCGAAAGTGAATGGCCCAATAATTGTTAGATTTAAACGAATTTAATTTTATTTGCCGCCCACTGTGTAAATATATGTAATACTCGGCGCCCCGATATCCGGTTATTCGATGCGTCTGTCTACATTTTATGTCGAAATTCGTCTAATAGTTTAAAAGCCTCTCCATTGAAAGCGTTGACCATCCCTAGAAGAAAATGAAACCT
Organism: Centruroides sculpturatus; assembly: GCF_000671375.1. Classification (NCBI taxonomy): domain Eukaryota; kingdom Metazoa; phylum Arthropoda; class Arachnida; order Scorpiones; family Buthidae; genus Centruroides; species Centruroides sculpturatus. The sequence goes on along the minus strand of NW_019384600.1, from coordinate 178,885 downwards.
CTCTCTGACGTCAGAGTGGTGGCGAGACCCTTTCAGAGAAAGTATAGACGTGCCACGATTTTTACACTGCCATTTTCTGATCTCTAACCTTTTTGTAATCGATATTAATTGTAAGAATTCCTCTAATGCAGTTAGGGGTGTTGATTGCATTTTTTTTGCACTGCCATTTTACACCGAGTTCTCTCACTTGTTAAACATAGTCAGCTGTTTCCTTGACACGCAAACTTAGTTTGAACCGATGGTTTAATAACGTAAGTGTACGTGCTAGACAGACGTCATTTTAAAGTGTCGTGTTGGAATCAAGCCAAAGTTTGACAGAGCTCGCATTGTCATTAGAGTAGGACAGATTGGACTTAGTTAATTGTAAGATCAAATCTGGACATAAGCTCTCACTCTTTATCGTGGACTATACATTATGCATTTAATTCATCGGTATAATTGAAGGAAATGAATTGTTTAACTTAGTTTTTTAACGGTATTACGCAAGGTGATTCTAATTTTGGTTAATATAGTTGTAATACTGTAAACATCACCTCACATATACCCCCCAAAAAAGTAAAATACGTGAAACGACATAGAGATAAATATAGTTTTAATTATTTTTTTAATCAAATAAAAGAAATATTTGATAAAATATAAATTGTATACTTCTTGTGAAAAATTATCCAGGAAATAATTGATTTTAAAGATGTCAAACTGATTACTGATCTGCTATAAATATTGTCAAGGAAAATGGGACAAGAGGAAGTTTTACAACAGTTTTTTAACAATAGGTTAGATTGCAAAAATGTTTTTAAACAATATTTTTATATCTATTAGAATTTTCGATATATATATATAAATAAAAGTTGAAGAAAGAAAATGTACTGAATAAATTTGATACCTTTATTGACTAATTTACAATCTACTTCAACAGGTATCAGGTTTATTTTAGATACAGTATGATTCATATAATTCAGTGGACGTATTTATTACATAGATCTTAAACGTAAAATTTGTAGTAATACATTCGTTAATTTTTTTTAAAAAAAAGAAATACGAATATTATTAAAGAGGTATTTAAATTCGTCTTTTGAAATTTCAATAAAAAATAAGTTGAGTATTAAAGAATGTTTTCGTGAGAAGTTAATACTGTAAATGTAAACAAAAAAAGGAATTTGATCTTAAGGAACACTTCATCAACTTTAATATATAAAAGTGATGATAAAGAAATTTCAGTAGATTTTATTTTGAAAGGAATTTATGCTTTCGTGTATTTTGTCTATATATGTGTAATGTATGTAGCCTTCGTTATTCAAGAAATATTTAAATAAATAGCCAATTATTTATAAATATGAGAATAACATAAATAGTAAAGCAGCGTGTTATTAGAGAATTTGATGACATCTTTTCGTTTTCTGGCGGGACATTACGATCTGTTCAAGATATGAAGTGATGTTCTTTCGATGTTTCCAATGATCGAAATGATGGTCTTTAATGACTATCCCGCATATTAAAGGACAAATGAATAATCATTTGGAGTTTTCACTAAGTTATTGCCAAAATCTATTGTTAATTATTGTAATAAGGCAGAAAAGAAAAGAGAAATAAAATACTTCATTAAAATTGAAAATACAATAAAAAGGATATTTACGTTTAATTATTATTACTCCGAACCTCGAATAATTATAAAATTTAGCTTGAATAAATGCAGCATTAAAGATTAATTCAGAATGCCGCAATTATAACTTAGTTGCTAATTAATTTTTAGTACATAATTGTAAAATTCATATCGTACGTCATTGATTGTTTAACTTAGTATTTGAATCCCATTAGCCTTTCTCATTTTATTGATATTAGACGAAGTTTATTATCCTGTATAATTAATATATCAATGTCTAATGTTCAACATTTGATAATCCGTATTCTATTAATATAATCATTAGGTTTATATATTTTCGCTAAATGATACGAATTAACAATTGGATTTTTAATTGCGACATTATTATCAGTTTTATAGTTCGATTAATATATTTGCTGTATACTAGAAATTAAATATCCGAATCAGTTAGATAAGTTAAAACTTATCGGTTAATTACTTTCGTTCTGCTATAATTGATTTAAAAAGAAAGCATTTTCAATGTCAATAAATTTGTTTATCGTTTAAATAAAATAAAGGAAATGTAAACTCTGGTTAATAATTTAAACCTGTGTAGTCTCCAATGCAAAAAAAGAAACATTTTTTCTTTTTTTCAGTAGCCACATTAGTAATGCAAAGACCGTTTCTGATATTTTTGACTAATAATATATTACCTGTTTGTAAACGACCCGTCATTTATAAGAATCGTGATATATTGCTATATTTAAAAAAGTCTTTATTAGGTTAAAAATTTCTTTCAATGTGTATCTCATAAAAATTGTGATATCTAATAAATTTTTAAATTTTATTACAGTCTGTTAATATCTAAAACTCTGTCGCTGTCGATTTTTTAAAATACTAATCGCGTTTATTTTTCGCATATGCCAGAGATATCTCAATTTAAAATAACTTAAATTGTAAAAATCTTGAGCCATAAAAGTTTAATAAATTTTTAATGTCAAATCAAAAGTCTGGTTTGAATATCGCGTGGACGTGGGGAGAAAGCAATTCTGGAATGTTTTCTAATCTAATCGGTCTACTTACAGCATTTCATTAATAGGCAATTTTTAGTTTAGATAAATATCTCCATCAATAGTTGTTTATACGTTATAAATTAACATAATTCTCTGTGGTATGAATAATGGACCATCGCTGAAGTAAAATTTACACTTATTTCTCCCCTTTCATTTTCATAACAGATTAAATAAATTTAAGATCGTAACTCGAGCGAAAATTTTTATGATTCTATATTTAAAATATGTATGTATATATATATATATATTCGTTACTCGTAATTTTTATGAATACTGTTGGTGCGTGATTATAACTTTCGGTCACGTTAGAATAAAGTTGAAAAGTTAAAATTCGTCGAAAAAAAAATCATTGCATAAAACTAACTCTTTGAATGAAGTCTAACCATTGCTAATAAAAATGTAAGTTGTTTATCATTGTCAGTGTTGGCAACTCTCTCCTGTAACATAATAGTTTTTTTTTTTTAATGTTGACAGTCTGATATACACTTGCATCATTAGAATATAAAATAAATCCAGTAACTTGTGCAAAATAAGCATTTTACTTACATGTTCACCTATAATACTTTTCCTTTTAATAATGCATGATATTACAACTTACACTGGTTGCAAATATTTTTGAGAGACATTTTAATACTGTTTACATAAAATATTTAACTCCTGTAATTGTTTCTTGCTTTAAAATATTTTGATACTTTACTACATTATCCCATGCAGTTCTAGGAATACTTTCAAGAAATTATCAAGTTACTGATGTAATAATAATTAATTATGCAGTAGATTTTAGGTTTATAAATTAAAGTTTTAACTGTAATTACATAAAATTTTTAATTGTTATTAATTTTAATCTCTATTTCACTCTTTATTTTAAAATTAAATACTGCGATTATATATATATATATATAGTGTGTTTGTAAGTGTATTTTTATAATTAAGAAATAAATTAGAAATTTTTTTTTATATGTTCTGGTTACCAGATATACTGTATCAATTGACAGTAATTAACTATTATCATAATTGAAACAGCTCAAAGACAAACAGTGATTAACTTTATTGACTGAGTTGTTTTATTTTCCTGAGTATTTTCTTTTTACCTTATAAGTTTGTTTTAATAATTTTATAACATAAAATATTTCATCACAAAATCTAGGCCTATTCTAGAAGCTTAAAATATTAAAAAGAATAGTATTAACTATCAGTTGTATATAGAATTATTAAATGTAATCTTGAAGAATAAAAGTTTAAATAAACAAAAATTTGATTTTATGTTTTATTTTTTATTAAAAAGATTCTTTTAAATTGAAAATATCTGAACTATGAAATTTGATAGGAGTTCTGACAGTTTTTGTAATTAAATCAATAGTTAAAATTTAAGATATTGTATTAAATCATATTGTATGATGTCTGATTAATTCTTATGCAATAAGAAATAAAAATGATAGTGTTTGAATAAACATTTGTAATTAAAGTTATTGTAATGCTGTATTATATTTTAACAAATAAGTTTTTATTTACTGTCAAATTTTAATTATATATAATTATGATTTAAGAAATAAATAAAACTAATGTTGTATTTATGTTTCTTGATTCTGGTCTGTAGAGGTCTAGATATGTTCACTTAAATAAACAAAGTCACAATTAAAATGCCCATCAAGGGTTAGGTTAGTACTTCTGCAGTCCATTTATTACCAATGTTATCTGTATCATTTCTAATGAGCTGGTAAATTAGTGTGCTATATCTGAATGTAAGGTTAAAGATCTCAGTTATGGCAAAAAAACTTATACTCAAAAAATATTAACTGTCATAACTANATTATTATTTTTAAGTATAATAATAATAAATTTATTTATAAATCTTAAACAATTCCTAGTAATTTATTGATCCCACAGATAAATTAGTTGACCTTTTGATAATTACTAGTACCAGGGTGGAAACCCTGTTCTAGAACATTATATAACAGAGTAAGTAAAATATGTTTTGCAAATTTTAAACTTAAGATTAAAATGAATACTGAGATAAACTTAAATATAAATACATAAATTATGAAATAACAATGTGTATTAACTAACAACAAAAAAACAAATAAATGAATTAAAGGTAATGTAATGAGTAACAAAAATTAACAAGCAAAAATTATGTAACAAAGGATCATGCAATGTATTGCTTATGGTAATGACAATTTTACTCGTTATTTTATTGATTTGTTAATATACAAATCAATAAAATTAGAACAGAATTAATTTTATAATAAAAAGTTATGCATTATTAATGCATATACATTCCTTTGATTGATACTAGTTTCTAAGATCCGTTTGCAAATTTCATGGATTTTGACACATTTAACAAATTTATTGTTAAATTTATATGCATTTTCACTTTCTTGACTCTTATATATAACAGAGGGAAAGTTGTGATTGGTCAAAAAATGACCTCCCCAAATTTTACATTTTTGGACTCTGGACCTTGAAACATTGAGAAATGCAAATAAATTTGGGGGTTTTCTGTATATATATATGTATGGATGTGTGTGTGGGGGGGCACGATTTTGTTCACCCTCTTTGAAGCTTAATAACTTCTGTTCTTTTTGTTGAAAATTTCTGAAATCTTACAGAGAAGTTTGTGTATTAGGGGGATTGATGCTATTAAATTTTGGTGGTTGAAGGTTGATGGGGTGGGGAGCTAAGGGGGGTTGTCTGTCATCTCTCGACTAGAGTTGGACTTATTGATGATTTTATTCATGATTAGCATTTACAATTTTTTATAAAACTCATCCCTATACTGTACTCAAAATTAAGTTTTTTCCCACTTTATAATAATTTAAAATATTTTTTATTTTAATAAAATATTATAACAGATGACACCACAAATGCAGTTTTAAATGTTGCTGGGAAAGTTATGCAACTCATTGCTGGATTTTTGATGATTGATGTTTTATCCTGTTATTCTGCAAAAGTAGAACAATGAGATAATGTGCTATAAAGTAAATTTTATTGTGTTGTATTTATGTTTCTTGATTCTGGTCTGTAGAGGTCTAGATATGTTCACTTAAATAAACAAAGTCACAATTAAAATGCCCATCAAGGGTTAGGTTAGTACTTCTGCAGTCCATTTATTACCAATGTTATCTGTATCATTTCTAATGAGCTGGTAAATTAGTGTGCTATATCTGAATGTAAGGTTAAAGATCTCAGTTATGGCAAAAAAACTTATACTCAAAAAATATTAACTGTCATAACTATAACCAAATGGTTATGGTCCAGTTAAAGCTATGCTTTCTGCACCTACCAGATATGGTTAAACACAGTTGTGAATAATTACAGTTATCATCTTATCATCATCATTTCAAATTTTTATTTCTAAAAATAAATTTGAGTTAGATCTTACAAATGATAATACTTCTGTAGCCTCTGGATTAACGCAAGCTCTGCAATTGGGGTATGTCAAACTACCATAGCTAAAATTATGTTATGTAAGAACAGTGGTCACTGGAGTTGATAATAAGCAGATTAAAATTGGCCTAAACTTTTCATATTAAATAGAATTNGGGGGCACGATTTTGTTCACCCTCTTTGAAGCTTAATAACTTCTGTTCTTTTTGTTGAAAATTTCTGAAATCTTACAGAGAAGTTTGTGTATTAGGGGGATTGATGCTATTAAATTTTGGTGGTTGAAGGTTGATGGGGTGGGGAGCTAAGGGGGGTTGTCTGTCATCTCTCGACTAGAGTTGGACTTATTGATGATTTTATTCATGATTAGCATTTACAATTTTTTATAAAACTCATCCCTATACTGTACTCAAAATTAAGTTTTTTCCCACTTTATAATAATTTAAAATATTTTTTATTTTAATAAAATATTATAACAGATGACACCACAAATGCAGTTTTAAATGTTGCTGGGAAAGTTATGCAACTCATTGCTGGATTTTTGATGATTGATGTTTTATCCTGTTATTCTGCAAAAGTAGAACAATGAGATAATGTGCTATAAAGTAAATTTTATTGTGTTGTATTTATGTTTCTTGATTCTGGTCTGTAGAGGTCTAGATATGTTCACTTAAATAAACAAAGTCACAATTAAAATGCCCATCAAGGGTTAGGTTAGTACTTCTGCAGTCCATTTATTACCAATGTTATCTGTATCATTTCTAATGAGCTGGTAAATTAGTGTGCTATATCTGAATGTAAGGTTAAAGATCTCAGTTATGGCAAAAAAACTTATACTCAAAAAATATTAACTGTCATAACTATAACCAAATGGTTATGGTCCAGTTAAAGCTATGCTTTCTGCACCTACCAGATATGGTTAAACACAGTTGTGAATAATTACAGTTATCATCTTATCATCATCATTTCAAATTTTTATTTCTAAAAATTAATAAATTTGAGTTAGATCTTACAAATGATAATACTTCTGTAGCCTCTGGATTAACGCGAGCTCTGCAATTGGGGTATGTCAAACTACCATAGCTAAAATTATGTTATGTAAGAACAGTGGTCACTGGAGTTGATAATAAGCAGATTAAAATTGGCCTAAACTTTTCATATTAAATAGAATTTATCACAGTTTGATTTCATCCAGTATTCTCATTGGCTACAGGTTTATATTTAGAAAATACATCAACTTCATTTTTGATCACATGCTCAAAACTGTTGTCATTGCAGTTAGCACAATGCAAGAGTAATGGTGATAACTGCAAGAAGCATTGTATGTAGTATAAAATGTCCACCAAGCACCAAAACTCCAAGTTTTAAAATGGAAATTTAATACAAAATGAATGTTTTCAATTGCCTTTAAAGCAATTTCTTTGATGTAATTTAGTTTGACTATTGTATCGTTACTATTTGTTGGATTTAGCTTAAAAACAAGCTTTTAAACTAAAAAATAACAAAATCTAAAAATGTTGATTTCATTTTTCTCCCTTAACTTCCTTTTTATCAGAGACAAAGAACTTGCACCAAGGATAGTCAGAACAGAAAAACAATCATTTATTTTTCAAAAAAACAAGCTATGCATTTTGGGTGATTTTTATACAGATATTTTCATCCCTCTTCAGGCTATAAAACCAAAATACAATTTTTAAAGTTTACAAAACAACAGTATCAACAGAAACTTACAACTGACTTTCTTTCATTTCTTTTACAGATTTTCTGTTTGTATACCATCAGTTAACTGATCTGTCTGTCCTTACTGTTGGAGATAGGTGTATATGCCCTTTTGACTGTGGACCTGAAAGCTGCCAGTTTATATGAATATGAGCCTCATGATATAGATGGAATAAACAATAGATTATATGTGGGCTTTCTGTATATCGATGTTGAGACAGTACCATCTAATTAATGCTTTAGTTGCTTTAAACTGGCTATTTTTCATCTGTTATAAAGGGACTTATCAAAAAATACTCCTTGTTGATCAGATAGTGTTTTTAGTTATAGTTAGTGATAGTTGATCTGATAGTGTTTTTAAGTCAGTGGAGTACTGAACAACTCAAACAAATTTACAAAGAAATAACAAGACTTAATAACACCTCTATTGTCTTTAAACACAACCCAACAGTATATCCTTTGATTAGGAATTCTAAAGATCCTCTAAGTGACTTACAACTCCTAGGAGTATATACTATTTCAGTTATGACCATGGGATGGCCGGAATTTACAGTACATTGGGCCATGATCTACCTACTCGATCAACATTTAAAGGAACATTTAGCATTATTGAAAAAAGATCACAACACCATAGCACTGGCTATATTTGCAATGAATCAACAAGTTCAAGTGCATCTTTACAGAGGTAAACTTTCACATTGCACAAGCTAGTTAAACCAACTCAAACAATTGGAGAAATTAGAAATTTACTAGGCTTACATGGAGAAAACATGAACCGGTTTTAAGGATAATAACATACTCCTGAAAGCATGGACATCATTATATGAAGTTATTTTTTAATTTGAACCAATCAGACATCACTCCAACCTTTCAAATTTATATTCTTATTTAAAATATTTCTATAACTTTATGATAGGCAATCAAAAACGTTCCTTTTTGCATCAAATTACATTTTTTAAAACTGGAGTTTTGGTGTTAAGTGGACACTTTATATTATGATCTGGTTTCTAAGCTGTTTTATTCACAATCCATTGTAGTAAAAGAAAGTATTTCTAAAATCTTCTTAGATAAAGAATCTTATCTGGATTTTATAAAAGCAATAACAAGCTAATAATAATGAAACAACTGAAATTATTTCTTATATTGAAAGTAAATTTTAAAGCAAATTTGATTAAAATAAAATGCACAGATGAATAAATGCTGACTATTTTTACAAGTCTTTTTAAACATTTTATATAAAATTATAAATATGAATTGTGTCTATAACAATCATGTATATAAAAGAATGAATATAATAAAATTATTATATTGACATACATACAGGAAGTTCTAAAATTTTATTTTACTACTAATAGGAAATGTCTAGTGATAACAGATATCCAACTCCTATGAACAAAAAAACCCCATAAAAAGATAAAAATTAAAAATATTAACTTAAATGCAGATTTGATATGTATTTTTTTTTTTACATAATTTGTTGTATTTCAGAGCCAGTCATTGTAATCAACTTTGTAATGCTAAAGTGAATAATTTCCATCAAAGTGTTGGTATACATTAGCGTGGCAATCAGCTCTAATCTAAACAAAGCATTCACTCCTGAAACAATGCTATTCATGATTGAAATGAACTATACAGGAGAAGTAAATCTTACAACATGGTGGATGAAAATACAATAAGTTTTCATTAACATTGTATGTATATGTATATGTATGAATATCTCATCATCAGCTTCAGCTTATTCTACCATTTCAAATTATGGTGTAGCCTCCCTTACATAATCATCCATCATTTGTGTTCATGTTTGCCTATTGTTTGCTTCTCTCCACCATGTTGTGCCTGCTCTTTTCCTTATGTCATAGTCCCATCTTAAGTATGGACATCCTTTGGGTCTCTTGATTCCTCATGGATACCACATTGTGATTCTCGTGGTCCATCTGTCATCAGTTCTCCTTGCCAGATGTCCTGCCCATTGCCATTTGAGAGATTTAATTCTGTGGATCACATCAGTTACCTAGGTTCTTTGCCTAATCCAGTCTATTCTTTTGTGATCTCTCTTGGTTATTCCTAGCATGCATCGCTCCATTGACCTATGGGCAACTTGGAGTTTTGCTGTTATTTCTTTTTTTAGTGTCCAAGTTTCACATTCGTAAGTCATGACTGGTAGTACGCATTGATCGAATGCTTTTTTCTTCAGGTGTATTGGCATTTTAGACCTGAAGATTTCAGAATTTAGTCTGAATGTAAGATCATGCTAGTGTGATCCTACTTTTGACTTCTGGAAGTAGTGAGCTAGGTTTGGATATTACTTGTCCCAGGTATATATATATTCAACTACCGTTTCTAGTGTGATGTCATTTCTTGTTGTCTTGATTGTCAACCAGTTCATTGTACATGACTTTTGTTTTCGCCAAGTTCATTTTAAGGCCAATTTCATTGTTAATTTTGCTAAATCACTGACTACTACTTGTAGTTCTGCAGGATTTTTAGCTATCAGGATGATATCGTTAGCAAATCTTAGATGGTTGAGGTGTTCTCCATCTATAGATGTACCTTTGTTCTTCCAGTCTGTTTTATGGAATACATTTTCTAGGGTTGCTGTGAAGAGCTTGGGTGATACTGAGTCTCCTTGTCGAATGCATTTAGTTGTGGGAAATTCTGGAGTGTCATCATAAATTTTCACTTTAGCTTTTGCTTCTCTGTAAATGTTGGCTAGAGTTTCTATGTATGGTTTGTCAATTCCTTGGTTGGTTAAAGCCTCTATTAAAGCTCTGGGATATATGGAGTCAAAAGCCTTTTCAAAGTCAATGAAGGCCATTGCCAGTGGTATTCAATATTCATTGGTATGAATATCTATTGTTTATTTTGTGTGTGTGTGTGTGTGTGTGTGTTGTTTTTAACAAAATAAAATTGACTTATACATAAGCTTATGCAGAAAGGAGAAACTAAATAGAGTTTTATTGAAGTTGATGCATTTATTTGATGTAAAAGATTGATGTCGAAAAACACAAAAATAATTCAGAATTATGTCAAAGTTGAAAGTTTTATATTTACTCTGAATGTAGTAGCAAGTCCTCAAGAGATCGTGAAGACTTAATAAATACTACATTAATTTATTAATATTAAAATAATAACATTTTCAGTGAAAGATTAACTTGAACAAAAATGAAGCAGTATTTATTTTAAGAGTTAAAATACCTCTTAGTAGACTGGAATAATATATTACAAATTAAATCTTACTGGAATATAATTTAAGGCTTTTGATTGAAGTGTATTTATTTTAAAAATTTAAAATATAAATCATATATGGTTGAGTGATTAAATTATAATAATAAATGGCAAAAGACAAAAAATAAATAAAAGTTATGAGAGATTAAACAATCCATTATGTATGTTTTTGCAAATATTTTATAGGTAATATGTACTGGCACAATACTTTTTGAAATTATCATTGAGACAGCAGAATAGAAAATATTTTATTTGGAAATATATAATCACTTGTATGAAAATAGAATAGGTAAGTGTTCTTGGGTGGTTCCTTTCCAAATTTTAAAATATGCAACCACTGTTTACATAACTTGGAATATTTTGGGAGATGATGCAAAAAAGTTTTGTTTATTTGTTCTTTTATTGTGGTACATTGCAGAAGCAATTGGTTATTTTAATTTCTTTGAGTTATTTTTAAATCCATTCATGATAAATTAAGAAATAAACAGACAAAGAAAGTAAACATAGATAACAGTATGTAACAATGTTAATTTCTGGACTCCAGTATTCTTTTCAGCAGTTCTTTAAACTGGCACTAGAGTGCATTTTCAATCATGAATTACTAGTGCAAAAATGTGCTAATCTTATAAAATTATTATTACAAAACTGATTTTTGTTTTTACAGTTATTTTACTCATGAGGCAAAATTTTGTTCAAATCAAGTGTGTGCATATTTCCAATAACTGACATGACCATTGTAACTGTTTGTGGTTTTGGTTATTGAAAACCATGAGCTTCTTTGTTATGGTCTGGTTACAGTTACAATAATTTGTAATTTGTTCCTTCAAGTGTCTTTGAATGTTGTCAACCTAAATATTTTATTTGAAGAGAGAGCTTGATAAACAAGTTGGATACATAACTTTCATTCTGTGTGCATGTGTGCATGCACCCTTTTTTTAACATAACAGAATTAACCAAATTACTTAATTTTTATTTAATTAACTTAATCACTTAATATAAATTATTATATTCTATTTAAGATACAATTGTAGAATGATGTGTTATAAAATGCTAGGCATAGGAAGTATAGGAACTGTACAATGTAGGTTTGTACCTTCCCATTTTTAGTGTTTTTTAATGTGTTAAACTAAACAGTAGTTATTAAGACTACTTTGAAAGTTCAAAAAATAATTTATTTTTTGAACTTTCACTACATTTTTTTTGTTCAAATGATGTATGTATAACCTACAAGTTTAAAATTTGTTAGAACTGAAAGTGAGGTAGAGTCAAAAGTGAATTGTACTTTTGGATTTACATTACCTACTTGCAATTGTGAGAAAGAGTGTCAGATTCTTGCAAATCAAGACAATGCTTGTGCACAGTTGTCATTTTTATTTCTTGACTCCATTATGAATAGTATGATAGGACAAAATTTATGTAGGTGTAAGGTTACTGCAATGGTGTGTTAATTCTGACATCACTATGAGGGTTGCCAGGTGATATCCAGGCACCACTGTGAGATTCTACTATGGTCTTTCTTTCTGACACCAAGTAGGTTATGCACAAATTTTTGAGCATTTTTCTGGATGGCAATATATGGTCTCATATGTGAGACTAGGAGTAAGAGGTTGGAGTAGGAAAGGATGAGATTCAGTTGGAATTGGTTCACTCAATACAATTTACTACACTTAAACATTTATTAACAGTGTGAAAGTTGTTACAATACGTACACAGAGTATTCACGTTTTGTGGAGAGAGAGATTACAAATTTTTGGTACCTTATAAATCGGAACTAGAATCCCTGTTGAGGATTTTTGGAATGTAGTCCTTCAGTTAGCAGTTTGGGAGAGAAGCAGCAAGTAGAGGGATGATGAGGAATCTAACAGCACATAAGAGCACTAATCCAATAAGGTACACAAACACACTAAACTGAACAGTTGAAAGAATGGACAACGAATGACTGGAATCGGGCCATTCATCATATTCAAAGTGGCAAATACCTCAGAGGTGACTAAAAGTTGCAGGAAAGGTGTCACTATTGACTCTGAGAAAGCATAAGTTGACACTTTTTCAGGTCAGAAAGCTGACATATACTACTTCTGTTGATGTCATCCTTGAGTTGTTTTCTTTTTATTTGTTCAGTTCTCACTCTATATCAGAAAAAGTTGGCAGAAAAGAAATGATGCATCTAGAGTAGTGTGCAAACAAAAGATTTTATAGTAGAATGCTATAAAATATTTTGATAAATGGCCAGACATTCACCTCTCCGATTCGAATGAAACATGGTAAGAACGTAGCCTTAAACACAAAGTGATCCTTATCCAAATAATAGGACCCACTCCTCAAGCGTTTTTGAAAAATGGGCCTCTGAAAATTGAGTATTTAGTGTAGGAGTCCCCAAAGTGGTCGATATCGACCCCTTGGGGTCGATAAGAGGTCTCCAGGGGTCGATTAATACACGAGGGTCGAAAGGGGGTTGATTTCAACCCTTTACCATTGCCATCTTGTTTACGTTTATTTCGTAAACTGTCCAACACCAATATAGGTCAGTCAGGCGATATTATTTTAAAAAATTCACCAAAAATCAAATTATCATTATGTTCATATGATAAAATCAAGTACATTTATTAATATCTTTAGTTTAATAGTTTAGAATAATTATAATTCCTTCCAATTCTAAATATCTATTGTTAGCAAAAGGCGGTGTCGGGATGGAATCGTCTGGACNCCTAACATTATAATTAAAAAAAATGCTGTGACTATGTAATCTTATTTTCATATCTGACTTGTCTGTTTTGTCCATTGCAGTAATGTCTGAAGCTTATTTGCTTGAGTTGACATAGTATGTAATCAGGAGAAAAATATCCAAAAATAAATATGAAGAAATAAATTTTATTTAATGTCATCCAAGAGTTAAATTTACAGAGACTTCATTTTGCTTAACAGAAAATGGTGTCACGGTTTTTAATCTCTTGTTATAAGCTTTAAATGTGAGGAATATGTTGATGATATGGTAAAATGATAAAATAATTTTGTTACACATTAAAAAAACACTAAAACTGGGAAGGTGTGAACCTACATTGCACACTTCTTATGCATAGCATTTATGCACTCATCTATCACAATTACAAGGATAAGTGAACTTTTCAAACATTTATAAGCGAAATACTCAATTTTCAGAGGCCCATTTTTCAATAATGCTTGAGAAGTGTGTTCTATTATTTGGACAAGGAACTGTTTGTGTTTAGAAATGTTTTCAAATTGTAGAGGCAAACGTCTAATTGTCTTCTTGTAAGTAGGAAGGAATGAAAAGAAGACAACCAGATGTTTGCCTCTACAATTTGAAGAAAACTTCATTATAATGCAAAGTAAAAATAAAATTAAGGCATAGAATTTAATACATAAGAATGATTAGAAATAATGAAAAAATAGTCCAATTTACTAAAAATAAACACAAATCTTTCCTTGCAATCTATAACATAGCAATGAAACTTTATTCAAAATAAAAAAATATATTACAGTAAAATTAACAAAATAATGAGGTAGCTCAATAGTGGGTCTATAGAAAATTGTCAGCAATCATTATTATGTAAAAACTTCATGATTTCTGGAATTGGTACTCTGAAATCAATTTTTATTAATTGATTTTTTGGATAGTCAATGTTGTATAACATTTTACACAAAACCTTCATGGAGTATGTTGAAAGCTTCTATAAGAAGCTTACAACATATTCCATGAAATGTGTGGTGAGGAAACTGTGTATGAAGCACAATTTCAGAAGTGGCATAAAGCAGTTTTAAAGATGTCTAGGAATCAATTGAAGATGATTCCCACACTGGAGATCTGCTTCTGTGAGGAGTGATAAGATGATCAGAAAAATAAAGTGTGATTTATACTGGACTGGAAGGTGCAAAAGCAAAGAGAGTTATCACAGCAAACAAGGAAGGCAAAGTGAATTTTGTTTACACTGCAAGTGGTGGTAAGCATAGTCGAGTTGTAGTTTTGCACTTTTACCAATAGATGGCATTTTAAAAAATTCAGTACATACTGCACTTGCCAACTCTCTTCTTTTTGTTTACTGTGTTGTGTAGGTTTATTGAAAATGAATTATATACCAGTATTATTTTCAATATGGATCTTTTTAATTATTGGATGCAATTAAAGCAAAGAAGGAGGATTTTAGCACTTGCAGCAATTTCATGGAATCTTGAACTCTCCAAGCTTCTCTTTGATTTTTGAAGCCTGTACTTCTCTAGTGTCATGTTATGCAAAATAGGAATTTTCTCAATTTCTAAAATAAATTTGGTTGTTCTTTCATCTTGTCTTGTCCGATTTCTTTTTTCCCTGCTGTGAATTGAGAAATCTAGTTCCGATAAAAACTTTTTTTTTTTGGCTTGCACTTGCAAACACACAACTGTTACATACTTCCATTGGCTGACATGAAAATTTTCAACTCGCTTTTCAAGGTTACATAGCCTCACCTTACTTCAATAGTTTTCTTTGCTTTATTATGTTTTGTACTCTCTGCATCCAGTATAAATCACACTTAAGAGAAGAAATCAGACAACATCGGAAGCAAACTGTAGACTGCACTGAATCCTGTGAAATTCCCAAAATATTTATCAGATAATTTATAGTTTTTATCAACACCAACAAATATTTTTGGAATTTCTCAAGATTCACTAGTCTACTCTTAGCAATGACTGGAATATGCACAGAATCTGCAAGCATCTTGTCTAAGGAATTTAATGGACACACAACACAAATCTCTTGCCTTGATGAGTTGAGATTGATAGGGAAGGGGTGTGTTCTTATATTCCTCTGCATAACTCCACGCGAGCGACATCCATTTAAAAATTCCTGCAGAACACGTTCCTAAATTCCGGTCAGAGTGTGCGCCGTTGAACAGCAAAAATGGCCGCTTGTAGCAGTAGTTTGCGGTGGAAAGCAACATGGCATCCTCCATGACTCAGATAGTTTCATTTCGGGGTCCATTAAGTGGTTTTATGAATAAAAATTTAGAAGTTGTGAAAGTGCAAGTTAGTGCACGCGGTGATGTAAGTGTCTTTTCGAACTTTTTTCAGATAGTAGCCGACATTCTAATTTTTTTCGTGGCTATTTTGAATGCTCTTTCAACAAATAATCCGTTTTATGGTTAAATTNGAATCAGACTCGTTACCACTTTGCCACAGGACGCTCGAATAGAAGTACGTATAATTTATATATAAAGTGCTAACAAAACTTTAAGTTTGATTTTCTCGATTGTATTTGAGTATTGCACTTTAGTATTTTACAGGTAGTACACTCACATCGTGTACTACCTCTACACCAAAGATTATCAAAATCCGTTACCCCAAAGCCGTAGGCTCTTCTTGTCAGATAGTTTCATTTCGGGGTCCATTAAGTGATTTTATGAATAAAAATTTAGAAGTTGTGAAAGTGCAAGTTAGTGCACGTGGTGATGTAAGTGTCTTTTCGAACTTTTTTCAGATAGTAGCCGACATTCTAATTTTTTTCGTGGCTATTTTGAATGCTCTTTCAACAAATAATCCGTTTTATGGTTAAATTTTACAATTGGGACTCTTCTTTTGCCTTTAAAAGCTCATATTTTAGAATTATAGATTCCTCAATTACGATACTATCGATAGTGCGGGCGCTACCATCTTTCTTTCCTTCACTGTCATTCCTAAATGCCTACAAACAGCAGCGCACTCCCGTAGTAGCGGAGACACAGAGCGACTGCTATTAATAAACGCACCCAAGGTCAACTAGGATCCTTATGTAATGAACATAGTGATTACTGGTGACAAAAATAAAGTGTTTCTTAAGCTTCTTTCTGGTTTGTGTCTTGGCAAACCTGAACAGTCTGAGCTGATGGGGAGGCAACTACTACCTTCTTCATTCTGAGTTCTTTTGCAAGTGTTGTGTTAGAAAAACATTTGACTCTTGTTTGCATCTGCTCTAGAGCACATGGGTGGGCAGTCCTGCATTGTGTTTCTTTTATATATCTTAATAAATCTCATTATATGCAGATCTTTTCATTAACACCAGTGGAGGAAAATAGAGAATTCTGCCACTTGTGAAGTGTGGTCTATCATTCATTTTCTGAAAGCAAAAAGTGTGCACCATATGTGCCATCATTAAATCTGAATGTATATGTGATGTTATGGATAAATTTATGATGTCTAAATCTATGATGAATAAATCTAGAGAATGTCTATAATGAACAATAAACTGGCCAAACTATCATTTTGGATGATTTGCTGCATTGTATGGATAACTTTACATTAAACTGGATTAGTGGTTGCACTTTTGATGAAATTCTTATGGAATTTCCACATGTTTCTTGAACAATACTCCAGGAAATTGTCACAGTGCACCTCAAATATTGAAAAATTTGAACACAGTTAAATATAAGTAGTAATTATTTTAATGATATAGCATTATATCAAAAATAAGAAGTTAATTAAACAAAGCAAGCAGTTTTATTTACGAATACTTTTGATGAAACTTTAATTTGTTATTTAATGTAATATTTTGTTAAATATTATATTTATAAAAAAGGTTTTATAAGCCATTTTGTTGTAACTATGTGTAAAGCTGTTTGCTTTGTATATGCTTTGTGTGTTGTTTGATTTTTTTATCTAAAGATAAAAGAGGATAAAGTTGAACTTAACAAAAATACTCGTACATAAATGCAAGTTTTATTCAAGTAATTGTCTTTTTGCATTATGATAACATGACAAGATAGTTATTTATATTTATTCATTTTTTTTATATTGTTCATTGTTTTTGGATGTTAAAATAGATGATAAGTTTTTCATCTGTAAATAGTCAAGCCTGCCATTAAGTTTAGAATTACCAGTTCATTAAATTTAATTGCCATTATTTACATAAATAGCCAGTTTAGCAACAAATAACCATATCTAGCAATCTTAAATTTCTGGATATTGTTATATTGTAATTGTAGATGATTATAGCCTCAGCTATCCGATCTGCAACTGGATAATTAGAGATCAGGCAAATCAATTAACTCCATTAGTAAATCCTTGGTATAATCATTATTATATTTACATTTTTCACCCAACTAATTTTACATATTGTTACATTAAAGTTACACTTGTAACAATATATAAAAATACATTCTACAATGTTTATTTAAATTTAAAGTTTAAAAAAATTTTTTTAAAAATAATGTATATTATCAATTTATATACTTTTTGTTTTGTGAAGTTAATTGATTTGACAAGTTAATAGCTCAATTAGGACTATAAAATTATCATCATCTACTATTGACTTTGATTTCAGATCATTCTGTACATTTGGCAATCTTTATAATGCATATGTTCTGTTACCTGTATTGGAATGTTATGTCAATGAATTATATGCGGTGCATCATTCAAAAGTGTGTCTTATCTAATTTTGCTTAATTTTCAGTATTTAATAAAGTATTTTAAAACTTGAAACTTGACAATGCTAACATTGGTTTATAAACCAACATATAAAATGCTATAAGCTTGTTTTTGAATAATAGAAACATTTTGTTATGATAGTTCTTCACAATAGTAATTAGATAGCATAGATGGTCCAAAATTTTTTTATAAATGGATAAGATGTTAAAATTTGTTATAAAGCAAGTATTATATATAATTGTTAATAGTTAACCAAAATGTACATCAAATAATCTTGCATTTAATGATTAGATTATTATGGAATATTTGGATTTGTTTATATACATATGTACAGTATATAAATAATTAAATTCATCATAGATATACATATGTATATGTATATCTATGTACATATATACATATGTATATGTATATCTATGATGAACTGCTAATATAACAAAACAGAAAAAACATTTTAGCGTTTGAGATGGTAACTTCTAAATCACATACTGGTAATTGTTGTGCTTTCAACAACTGCTCCAGGAGATGGAGTAGACTAGTGGTGCAGGTTATGCAAAGGTTTTATTTCTATTCCTAAGAAGTTTCTGTGTGGTTGCTGGTAAAAGTTGCTGTGGGTTATTGGGTTATCTGTATGAAATTACAGTAGTTAAAAATGGATTAATTAAACTGATCAGTAATATGCTCAAAAATAAATAGTTACCACTGTACTTTTCAATTCTTAGATTAAATTTAAAATATTGTATTAAATTATGAAATATTTTATTATTTAAATATTGCATTTTAAAGTGCCATATTAAATATTTTTTAAATGATTTTAGATTAATGCTGAAGCAAAAAATGGAGATATGATTTTTATTGATGATCCTCAAGTAAGTTTTATTAAAGTTTTTTTATTGATTGAATTTATTTTTAAATAAGTTTGTTTTAGAAAGTTTGGCAAATTTGGTAGTATTGTATAAATTATTGATATATCATTTGGAACTAAACAATTTCCTTAAGTCTTATTTTATATTCAAGTATGTTATAGATGAATAAGTGAATTAAATGAATGAATGTATTTAAGAAATTTGTATATATAAATATTTATTAAGAATGCTTATTCAGAAGCAAATTTTTAGTTGATTAATAAGAAACATTTTTGTTCTGACCCTGGATAACATCAACTTACATTCATATAAAACAAATACAGTACAAATATTATTATGTTTGATACAATTTTCAAAGATTGAATATTGTATAACTTTCAGCAAATTGAACATTATAAACAACAACAACATCATACATAATCTGATACATTAGTAATATCAAATGTTCTACTGGATTTTTATCAGGCTATATTAATTAGCCATAATATTTCTCAATAAAAATATGGCAGATCATTTGGTATATATATTTATATATTCTAGTTTTGTAAAATTATAATAACATATTTTTATAATTCTGTATCTATCAATAATTTTTAAGACTATGATTAATATTGGCATACCTTATTTTAAGGCACTTTGCTAATATGGCTCTTTTCAGTTATTGTCTTGTTTATTATTTTTGGCAGTTACTTTGCTTTTAAGGTATTTTTGGATTTTTTTTATTTATTATTTTTACTTTTGCATAAGTTTTTTAGATCAAGTGCTGGTTATGCACTTAATGATAGTGTAAATATATTTTTAGACTTTTTTAAGTAAAATAGAAGTCTCTCTTTCACTTTCAGGCACTATTTTCTTTACAATAGTGGTCTGGATACCCATCATATTAGTGATGTATGCCTGTAAACAACAGTTTTAATTAAATTCTGACTCTGGATAACATAGTATTTATACTAATGAATATTATTAATTATAATTTTATAGTTTGGAAAAAATAAAAATATTTTATAGTATTTTTTAGACTTCTGAAATCTCTCTCTATTCTTAGCTAAAATTTGAATATAAGCTAATGTTCTATATTTTTAATTTGGAATATTACAGAAAGTGAAAAAAGTTTTAAAAGTAATTTTATCTGATATTTAATCAAATAGTATATAAAATTGATGAAGCGCATAAATGTTTAATTACTATATAAAAATAATGCTTGTGCCAAACAATATTATTACAAATTATCTTAAGAAATACATAAAAAGTAGTAATTATTTAAAATCTAATTCTAAATTTATGATCGATTTTCTCAGTTAATGATCAATGCTCTTTTATTGCAGATATTGCATATTAATTATTACAAAAACTTAATTTAGCATTATTAGCCAGGTAAACTCTTAACACTGTTAGAATTTTTCAGTTTAGCATAAACAAATGCATCTTTGATTATACTATGAATCTAAATTACTAGAGCTCTGATGAACAGAATAACACCTAAACACACATTTCCAGCAAATAAATACACAAATATTTAACGTTCAAACATTTTTGGCCACTATTTTATCGGCCTTCTTCAGGAATGAATACGAAAAACCATTCTATAGATTGAATACAGCCCTGTTCTAATTTTTTAAAATTTCAAACATGTTTGAACAATGGCTGTGACATACATACAGTTTACATCATATATAAAATGAGCAAATTTTACAATGTGTAGTTAAACATGAAGTTATTACTACAATTAAATTTTTAAAATGAAATTATTAATAAAATGTAAATTTTTTGGTAGTCTAAATAATATTTCCATGCCTGTGGTATTGGAATGCAATCCGTGTTGATGCATGTTTCATTTTTGTCAGCTCTGTAGATTTCTACGGCCTCCAACGATCTTATGTCATATTTGTCAAAGACCCTGTGTGTTGGTATCCTCGTCCCAACAGGGGGAAACCCCCTGATCGGTGGCATAGTGGGCCAGCGCAGTATTCATATTTCCCTTTGTTACTTCGTATTTGTGATTGTGTAATCATTATATGATGAACAGTTTAACAGGAGACTAACATATATCAGATCACTTACAGATCTCTTCAAACCAGGTTATGTAATGTTGTTTTGAAGATTGTCATTAGTCTCGAACCTCTGCCCTCCTAGCCACTTTTTCTGTTCAGGAAAGAGGCAGAAGTTGCTCAGTGTTAAATCAGGGCTATATACTGGATATTTAAAGGTGGTGAAGACTTCCCTTTCAGACTTCCACCCAGCTTGGAACTTTTTAATATGTAAATACTTCCATCTCTTTCCTGAACTGAAAACATGGCTAGCAAGGCAGAGATTTGAGACTAATGATGATCTTCAAAACAACATTGTTATGTCCATCTCAATTCACTGGCAGCAACATTCTATGATAAGGGATGGAAAAGCTCGTCCATGGATATGACAAATGCCTGAATCTTCACGGTGATTATGCCAAAAAGTACCTACATTTGTACCTAATTTTGTACCTAAAGTAACCACATTTTGTTATTTACACTTGTCTTTTTTTTATGGACCATCGGAGCTTAAAAAAAAAACTGTTCTCTTATTTATGTTCTTTGAATCTTGCATTTAAAGATCTTTATTTTAAGATGTTTTCTGTGTAATAGCTAACAGAATTGTCTATGTCGGGTGGCCAACAGTTTTTGCCCCAAGCCAAATTGGAAAGAAAACTTTTTTCATGGGCCGAACCAGTCTGTCCTAGGAAGATTTTGAGGTGGTGCGAGATCTCATTGTGGTGTCATCCCATAGAGACTAAATTGTACATAGAGATTACAGACATTTTTCACATTATCGTGCTTTATCAACATTTTACGCTGTACTTAAAAGATTTGTAATTTTTTTTTTCAGGTATCAGAATTTTTCATTGAGCTATTCCTACTTGAGTAGCTAATATTGAAAGATTAAACGCGGGCCACATAAATTCATTAGACGGGCCAGATCCGGCCCGCGGGCCGTATGTTGTCCACCCCTGGTCTATGTTGTGATTGCAATATTCTTAATTGTTTGAATTTTTTCATTGCTGTAGAAAATTAGTGTTATTGTTACCAACAAAGTCCATTTAACAAATATTAACAAATGTTACCAGTGTTATGACTAGCTTTCTGTAATAACATTAAGCCCATAGTAAAAAAACACTAGCAATAACATGAAACAAAATAAAATTGCAACAAAATATGTTAAAATTATAGTAGAATATGTTAATACACAATTGATGAAATAATAATCTTTGGTGAAAAATTACTGCTTTATTTAAAAATATTGCTTATCTATGGTGTTTCATAGCATTACAAATGCAAATTTAACAGAAAATTGGATATTTTATTAAATTAATGTATTTTGTTGATAAATTGCTATTTATACCAGTCCCTGAGATGGGTACTTCAGTACCTGATATTGAAAATAACAATGCATGACAATAAAGTGAAAACAATATTGAACTACTAGAATTTTATTGAAATTTTGTTTCTATAGAAAAATTCAACAACAGAAAACTCAAAAAAGTGATGATAAAGAAATATTTTATAAAAGATACTTCTAGTAGGCCTATGTTGCCACTTTAGTTTAATTAAATACATTTAATAGTGAGTATTTTAGGTACTTTAAAAATACCGGGATTATTGTACTTCTTAAATCTCACAACTCAACAAATATAAAACTTATCACATAAGATGTGTGTTTAGAAGAGCATGGAAAAATGTTTTCCTTGTGACTTTACTCAGGACCAATTTTTTTACAGAATTGTCAACAACTGAAGAGGGGTTTAAACCCAAAATGCATTCCAAAATAACTATTCAAAAAGTGATTAATTTTACTCTGCTCTTTTAAACACACCCTGTATGATGAGGCCTACATTTGTCAAGTTGTGAGATTTAAGAAGTACAACCAGGATTATTAATTGCTTGTGGTAGGTCATTGGCTTGTGGCAAGCTTGTTTTTGTCATACTACAGTCTATCAGAATTTTGTGACACTTTCCAATTATTATACTTAAGAAGAAAGTCAATGTGAGGTACAATGAACAAAATTGTCATTCATTGCTACATATATTAAAATTTAATTAAAACAATGCATTTGATATGTATGTATGTTGTAAAGAAAATTATTGCAGAAATAATTAGATATTAATGTAAACAAATTGATATTACATTCTAACATATGGTAAAATTATTAATTTTTTAACATTAAATTTAAGTGTAGTCTCTCAGCTCTTGATATAAAAATTTGAATTATTAAAAAAATATATATTCCTTCATTTTTGACTAATGTATACAAACATATTTGATTTGCACAAGAATTGCTAAATTTACTATGATATACCATCACCTGATAGTTTTGTGTCAGGTACTAGGCAAACAAAAAACTAATGGTCGTAAACCACAGAGAAACCATAGATTGCAGCAAAAACTTTAATTATTTTAACATTTTCGGTCATATTTAACAGACCTTCCTCAAGTAAAACACAAAAAGTAAGTTAATATTGAAGAGAACAATAATTTGAAAAAGATTCTAGAATAAACATTTGAAATGTATGAAGCCAGACCACTTAAATTACAAATAAGTAAAATAAGTAAAACAGCAAAGCCTTCTCAAAGACACATAAGACAGGCCAACAGCTCTGCCCAGTGGTGATAAAGCTAGAGCTTCTTTCAAAAGTATTAGAGGGCTGTCCTTCTTTCACATAAGACTTAGCCCTAAGTTGTGAAGTGAATGAAGGGAGTAGAAAAGTTGTCAAGTAAGAAGTGGTGAAAATAGTAAGATAGCAAAGATAGTTTGAAAGGAAGGAAGTACGGGCTCATGAACGCCTGCCTCGGCATTTATTAAAAACTAAAAAAAAAAAGTTTACAATACAAAGAAATATAAACATGAAATTATATACAATGGTACGATTGGTACCTGTGAATACATTTGAGATTACATAGTAATTGTGAACATTCATTGGACAATTAATTAAAAAAAACAATTAAATTTTAAAATTTATAAAGTGAACGTGTATATAAAAAAATGGTACAATTGGTACCAAAGAAACAATTGTAATTTGAAGTATATACATACGGAATAATGCATTAGTTTTGGATATTTCTTTATCCATTGAACGACTAAATCAAACTTGCTCGTACACAATTATTATTTCAGTAACTTACAAATGGTTTTTTCTTACAAGAATGCTGAACAGTATAATAAAAAGGTACAATTGGTACCTTTGAAAACATTAGTGAATACATATTAATTATAAATGACTTTTTTGTAACATCAAAGTAGAAGGTTGCAATTAAATTATAAAGGAATTACAATTGGACAAAACAATTAGTTCTTTGTTCTTTATTGTTACTGTTGTTTCTTCGCAGTATAGATTAAGTTCTATCTTAGTTATATTTCTTCAGTTGATGTATTGTTGTTGTCTTCTGTTTCACTGTCTTCTCTATTACTGTCTGTGGTACTGCTCAGTTCATCTTCTCTTCTATTCAGTTGTGGTGTGGTCACGTGTCGATAGTTTGTTTGGTTGAGGATGTTCGTATTTTGAATATAGTTTTTGAAAGCTTTAAAGAGGGTTTTATTGTTCACCACATCTTTTTCATTGGGTGGCCAATTAAAGCCAGCATACAGGCATTTCATTTGGAATTGAGAACGTTCTTCATTGAATTTTGTACATTCGTACATAAAGTGGTACACATTGTCTTCTTTATCACTGTCTATGTCACAGTACATATTATCCGTTTTTTGAAACGGTGTAAGATCTGAAAATTCCATGCTGCGTAAGACACTGCATTACTCCAAAGTTTGTAGCAAAGTGTTTATTTTTGATCCTTTCAGTGACTGATGGAAAGAATTTATAGCACTGTCTTCCTGTTAGAGAGTTAGTCCAGTCCTGTTGCCATAAGTCATTGGTGATGTTTTGAATTTTTTGCTTAATAACAGATTATGGTAGTCTTGCATATCCAATTTTTGTGCAAGATGATGTGACTTTTTTGGCTATCCTGTCAGCCAGTTCATTCCCATCGTGGCCCCGATGGGCCGGTATCCAGTTAAAGTGTAGATTATGGCTCTTGTTCATTTGTTCTGAGAGTTTTATTAGTTCAGTTGCCAGTTTGGTGTTGCTATGTTTCCGTTCCAAAGAGTGTAAAGTTGCTTTGCTATCAGTATATATTTCAATAGGACCCTCATATTGATTTTTGTTTCTTTGGATATGTTTTAAGGCTGTTACGATAGTGAATATTTCCGCTTGCATAATTGTACAATGATCTGCAAGTCTTATGGATGCTTGATATTTTGTTCTATTTTTATTATCTTTAATTAAAATGCCGCTTCCTATTCCTGAGGGTGTACTTGATCCATCAGTAAATATTTTTATGTGGTGTTTCTTGTTGATGTTGTCATGAAATCCCAGATTTACTCTGTAGATTTCTGTTTGAGCAGGATTTCTTGTTTCACTTGCTTTGTCTATCTTCTCAGTATCAATTTCAGTAATCATATTTATTAATTGGCTATCATTTGGGAGATCACCCGTTTTTATTTTATTGCATTTCCTCTCCTCAGTCATTTTTAGTAAATTTTCTGTCTGTAAGTACCACTCCCATATATGGTCTTTTGCCTTCCAGTGAATTGGATAAAGCTAGGGCGCCTACTCGTAAGCTGGAGAAAGCCGTGCACACCCTTCTTACTCCACATCTGGAAGGACACCCATACACCATCACTACCTCAATGGAGCTTATAGCACAATTGAAAGAAGTCACTTCACCCTGTTACATCGCCATGTTGGACTTTAAGTCCCTCTACCCCTCCATTGAGCTTCCTCTAGCATTCTATGCACTCAGGGACATCCTATTCCGTATTGTCGGCGATCACGCATTGCACAACCAAGTGCTAGAAGTGGCACACTTAATTTGTTATAATTCAGTATTCCAATTTAATGCCAAGATCTACACACAGAGTAAGGGAGTCCCCATGGGCAGCCCGGTTTCTGGGGACCTGTGTGAAATGGTGGTGTGGCAGTTGGAGAACAGGGTCCTCCCTCAATACCTCCCCAACATCCAATTATATAGGAGGTATATAGATGACATCATCATTTTTTGGAAAACAACACTGGAGGTAGCAACCTTTGTCTATTCTTTTAACAATAACCCGTACAGGTTAACACTAGGAGTAGAGCAGTCTAACCCATCAGAAGTACTTTCTGGATATAAGCATTAAGGTTGAAAGCTCAGGCATCAACACTTTGGTATATCATAAACCCGGATCAACATCATCGTACATTCCTGCCGGGTCCTGTGATCCGAGCACATATAAGACTGCAGACTTTAGAGCATTAATCAGAAGAGCCTTTACGCATTTGTCTAACATCCAGGCTTGGGATATCGAACTAGCATACATACTCCGCTTAGCTGCCCAACACGGGTATCACAAGCATATACATAAGCTAATACAACATCAGCAATGTATATATTCAGAAAATGCACAGGAATTGGAACAATTTGAGGACAGCCATCAAGAGGGCATAGAACGAATTGCCATCACATATAATCCATACTTAAAATCTTTATACGCTAAGGTTGCCAGCAAATGTCAGTTACGTCTTGCTTTTAGGAGGTGTCCTACTATTTTCTATGTCTTACATAATGGAAAGAACCCACTAGACGCCCTGGAATCTATAGTATCCCTTTGAAAGACAAGTGCGATAGGAACCTGATATATACAGGCTCTACTAAATGATCTTTGGGCATCAGAATACAAGAGCATCTAGCTGATATTTGGCACGGAAGAACTTCCATGGCCCTCACT
The DNA here is from genome assembly GCF_000671375.1 of Centruroides sculpturatus. Taxonomy (NCBI): domain Eukaryota; kingdom Metazoa; phylum Arthropoda; class Arachnida; order Scorpiones; family Buthidae; genus Centruroides; species Centruroides sculpturatus. Next base: position 151,858 of record NW_019384600.1, on the reverse strand, counting down.
ACATATGTAACCGATCCTGATATAGTAGCGAACTTCTCCCAGGCCATTCTCCTCTACTATTCGCCTCCCATTGAACACCTCAGATGGTTAGAGGCTATGCACATATTTAAATCCTCCACTACCAACACGTGCATAAATTTTAAAGAGGAGATGCTGTTGTCGTTGCCTGGCAAGAGTTAATTCACAACATGCTCTAATCCACGCTCTAATTCACCTGTCATATATGAATGGGCAAACTGGTCACGCATGCGCGACTTGATTTGTATAAATCCATTCAAACTTATGATTTGAACTCAAACTTTAAACAACATGTTGACCGAATGGATTTTTAATGGATATCGAACATCTATCTAGAAACTGTTTGGAACCTGAAGTGTAGCCCAGATGGGGTTCAAAAACGTTCGTTTAATCGATCTTTTTACGTGATCACACCGTAAATGGTTCTGGTACATAATTTTTTGGTATTGTGCATCACAAATTCTTTCCAACTGGCCAAACTGTCAACAAATAATGTTATTCAAGAGTTGTCATTTGTGTGAAACAATTCTTAGAAAATGACTTGATTTGTGTCAAGAAAACTCATGGATTTTTCACCATGATAATGCATCTGTTCACAATACTCATTTGTGAATTTTTGGCGAAAAATTCAACAAACAAGGATCTGTAAGCTCTATATTCACCTTATATGGCATCATGTTATTTTTCCTGTTTTCTCAACTAAATTTTCTGCTTTGTGGTCACCGTGTCACTGTTTTAAATTGATTGATGCCATAAAACAAAATTTTCTGAGCATCCTGAAGGAGTTTTATGAAAATGACTTTAGAGCACGTTTCAAAGATCTGAAAAACATTGACATAAGTGCATTTTAGTGGGAGGGGATTACTTTGAAAAGAATAAAATAAATTTTGATGAATAAATTCAAATATTGTGTTTTACTGAATAATTCCCAATAGTTTTTGATTACAGGGGTAGTAATTAAAGTCTGTTGCAATTTATGCTTTTAGTATGATTAATTTATCAGTGCAGTTTCGAGTAGTTGTACTAATGGTCTTATTGCCTGAAGTAAAATATTAAGTAATATAACTTCAAAGTGGTAGTTAAATAATATACTCAAATAGTATTTTTGAAGATACTCAGACACCATCCATATTGGTTCTAGCAGATAGCTATATTGTAAAAAATGAACATTTTTTAAAAATCACTTTTAGAGATCTTCTTCAGGCTACATTTCCATAAATCAAATGCTTTTATTCAAATCATTTTTTAAAATGGAACATTCTGTATATCATGACAATATTCAAATTCAAAAGATAAATGTGAAAAATATAATGATGAAATATGACATCGTGTTTCATCATTAAGTTTGTCACGTTTATCTAATACTAGCTGTTACCCGCAACTTCGTCCGCGGAGGTTTTGCAAGCAAACCCATTTACATTCAATATTTCAATAACCATAGTAATTGTCATATAACACCTACCGCTGAAGAGAATTGCAGAGAATCAAACGAACTATCTTCAATTTGATCAATTTTCTGGAACGTTTACAATTGTTCTATAATTGAACCAATATGCAATAACAAATTTGAATTTAAAACAGATCGAACATTTTTAATTAAACTCGAAATAGATAAAAATATTTATAACAATGTCTGAAATGTTATCAATTTAATACACCTAAGTACTCAATGAAGACTAAACGTAGTTGAAAACAAAAAATCGTATCTAAAATAGTAGAGTAGAAGCCGTTTTTCGGGTTAAGCCTTAATACTCTACCTCTTCCCTTATGGGAAAATTTTGAAAAATCCTTTCTTAATGTGAATTCCCATGGCATACCCTACTAAAACGCATATAAAAAGAAAAAATCGCATGTAAAATAGTACAGTAGAAGCCGTTTTTCCGGTTAAGCCTTAATGCTCTCCCCCCCCGCGGGGGTATTTCTAAAAATCCATTCTTAGTGTGCATTGCCATGGCGTACCCTACTAAAAACAGATAAAAACAAAAAATTGCATCTAAAATAGTACAGTAGAAGCCGTTTTTCCGGTTAAGCCTTAATTCTCTCCCCCCGCGGGGGTATTTCTAAAAATCCATTCTTAGTGTGCATTGCCATGGCGTACCCTACTAAAAACAGATAAAAACAAAAAATCGCATCTAAAATAGTACAGTAGAAGCCGTTTTTCCGGTTAAGCCTTAATGCTCTCCCTCACCCCCCCGCGTTGGAATTTCGAAAAATCC
>NW_019384600.1:124815-149258 GCF_000671375.1 Centruroides sculpturatus | reverse complement strand
ATTGAAGTGAGTAGTAAAACGCGCCAGCAGCTTCGGCAGACAGAAGCGCCCCCCTTTAATAATAATAATAATAGGTTAGTGGCATTACATAATTCTATTAATAATATCATATCATACGTTTTTGAGAGGAATAACATTTTGGTGTGTCGTGTTGAGTCATGGGTGTGCCACAAGTAGAAAAAGGTTGCCAGAACACTACTCTAAAGGCAACACTGTCAATTTCAATTATTCTGTGTCTTTTCACGATAATATATTCTTACAAACTTTATGATTTACTTTTAGTGCTAGTCTGAATGATGATTTTATAAATTCATAGCTATGAAAAAAATTTATGAAATTTTTTAAATATTTAACTTTAATAGATTAAAGTTTAATCAACTCCAAAGACACTTAAATCCATTTACAAAACAGTTTTTTTTAACTGAACTAATGTTTTCGACCTTGTTGTTTAAAGGCTCTCCACAGGTTCTTAAGATCGAACAGAAAAATGGGACAAAAACAAATTTATCACATGCTGAATATACAAATGGTAAATATTTAACATAAGAATAATACAAATACATAAAAATACTTAACATAAAAAGAAAATACTTAAACAAACTAAAAATAACAAATATAATATGTAAAAATAAATAGAAATAAAAATTAAGATGCTAAATGATCAAAAATATAACATAGGATCTCTAAAAAAATAACAACAATGAAACAAAATCCAACACAGGTATACTAGATAGCTTTGAAAAAATGCTCTCCACTCATGCAATATTGGTGCCTTATCCCTTTTGTCAATTGCATTCCCCCCAACAATCTCCACTGCCTCTGATCCTAGTACTTAGAGATCTATAAGTGGCACAATGTATTCATAGGACGATCCACCCAGTTGTCATGCAAAGGAATTAAACATCTGGAAGAGATGTTTCATCTCTGTTCTGACAATAATGCCTTGAAAGCAATCATTAACTATCAATGATGAATGAAAAAACAAAATAAAGAGGATAAAACTGCTGAACCACCAGGCTTATAGTTTGGATCTGACCAATGGGCTAGTTGCATGAATTTTTTCAGGATTTTTCTTCACTTGTCTAACATCTAAACATGGCCAGTTTCCTAGAAAACCCTCCTGGAAAAGCACATCCTTGACAAATTGCCCAATTGTTGCATTGCCATATTTCATCAGTCTAATCTGAAAAAATTAAAGTAAACTCATATAGAAATTGAGAAGAACCACAAAAGCCACTTATGTTTGTGGCTAATCCAGTCACAAAGATTCCATCCCAATAAATCTCTATCATAGTTGCTAGTCATAATATTTTCCAAAATAATAACTTATTTTTTGTGTTCAGTATTTTGTTTTATATATGTGTGGATAATTTACCTAGGCATAACTATCAAAATTTAATTCAAACTAATAATTAACAAAATCAAAACTAAAGATGACATTACCTTTTTGTTTTATTTTTTACACTCTGTGATGTAGAAATCCATTTATTGGTTACCTTGTAAATGATTGCAAATGTTTATAGTCATCCCAATTATGTAAATTAAGTGTAAAAATAAATACAATCTATCATTTTTACTTTATGACTAATTTCCTTTGTTCATTAGTAATAATAAAATAAACTTGAAAAAAATTAAGCAGAAAGTAATTTTATTACTGATATTAAAATTATTTTCTGTGTAATTTTGTTTAAAATTTGTAAATTTTTAAACAGGATTTTTTCAAAAGTTTTGTTTGTTTTAATATTTTAATTTTGTAATGCATTTTTAATCATTTTTAGAATTTTATTGCAAGTCAATGATTTTAATATTTGTTCAAATCAATAATGCTGTTTTAACTCATGATTGGAATTTAAAATTGGTATATAACCTGCACCCCTTTCAAATTATCTTTCAAACACCCATAAGTTATCCACATGAAATTATGATGTACTGTATATTTTATTTATCCATAAACAATAATCTCATATTGACTGTAGTATATATCCAAATAAGTCAGATGTTATTTTACATATCTATTCTTTTAATTTTTTATTTAAATACCATATTGAGTACTACATTTGATCTGGAAAAATATTACAAAATAAACATGAATAGACAACACTGCTACTGACCAAATATAATCCAATATGGCATAATTACAGTGGGTGATCAGTTAACAAACAGTTCAGACAACGAGCACGTGTTCAGATAATGAACACCTCACAGAACAAACAAAAGAAGCAGTGCTGCATTTAAGATTTGTAGAACTTTATTTCACTGGAATTTATGAATGGTTTATGGAATGAGACTATCACAGTTGTATGCATAACCTTTTTTTGCACTAGTTGATTTCTGTTTTCTGAACTTTTGTAAGTACTTTTCTGAACTTTTTATTTAAAAAACTAATATTATTATGTGGCTTAAAAAGAGTAGTGTGTCAAGAACTGTGTTTACTGTAGAAACTAAGCAAGAGATAATAGCCAAGGTAGAGAGTGGGCAGATGATGTCTGATGTTGCTAGGCAATATGGCTTCAACAGATGTACAGTAAATACAATCTTAGCTAATTTATAATCTTAGACTCAAGATTCAAGTAGATAAAAAGAGTAACGAAAATCACATCTGAGAAACAAAGATGTATCACTCATGAAAAAATGAAGAGATTAAGTTTGTTATTAAATATAAATAAACATGGTAAGAAATTGTATAATTTTTTATTTACTTTTGGGGTCCCCAGAACAAATTTATCAAATTCCCATAAAAATCCATGATAAATCAATAATTGGTTAACAAACAAGTNCTAGTTGATTTCTGTTTTCTGAACTTTTGTAAGTACTTTTCTGAACTTTTTATTTAAAAAACTAATATTATTATGTGGCTTAAAAAGAGTAGTGTGTCAAGAACTGTGTTTACTGTAGAAACTAAGCAAGAGATAATAGCCAAGGTAGAGAGTGGCTTCAACAGATGTACAGTAGATACAATCTTAGCTAATCTATAATCTTAGACTCAAGATTCAAGTAGATAAAAAGAGTAACGAAAATCACATCTGAGAAACAAAGATGTGTCACTCATGAAAAAATGAAGAGATTAAGTTTGTTATTAAATATAAATAAACATGGTAAGAAATTGTATATTTTTTTATTTACTTTTTGGGGTCTACAGAACAAATTTATCAAATTCCCATAAAAATCCATGATAAATCAATAATCAGTTAACAAATGAGTCAGGTAGTGAACATTGTCTTTGAACGGATTATGCTTGTTAACCAATCACCCACTCTGTATATATTTTCAGGTTTAATTTTATAATCATAAATATATTTAAATTGGACTTATAATTAAAATTGAGAATCTGTCTAAAAGTGAGAAAGAAAAATAAGAAGCATAAAGCATGAGTAATGTAACTACAAAAGATGAAATATTAGAATAAATAGTCTATCAGCTTTGGACAGATCTCACAACAGTCAACAGGTATAAATACAAGTCAGATGACAGCTCTACCTAATCAGAAAATAAACATTTGTGACCTCATATATAAAAGAAAATAATTTATAACAATATGCTTGTTGCCTATAATTCTTCTGAATCAGCGCTGTCCAACTGGCGGCCCGCGGGCCATATACAGCCCGCCAAATAATTTTTACGGCCCGCGAGTACATTTTAATATGAATAAATATATGTTACTAAATTATTATTATTAATATTAAAATTATTTTACTACCGTGTTTACCCGAAAATAAGACAGTGTCTTATATTAATTTTTGTTCTGAAAAATGCGCTAGGTCTTATTTTTTCCAGGAAGAAGAATTCACATTTATTATTGAACAAAATTCCCAAGTCGAACTTAGACGAGAGTGACGTATATCCGGTGTGTCAAACTGTCGCCTTTTTATAGCGTCAACATCGGACTCGCTGACCAATTAGTGCTTACAGACCGTAACACTATGCAAATGTCATGTGGCGTGTTCCCGGCCGACCAATTAGCCATCACCAACCTTCTTGGCCCCCGAAATGATTGGTGAAGAAAATATGGCCCGCGGGCTATGATAAGTTGGACAGCGCTGTTCTGAATCATTCTTTAGTTAAACTTTACCGTCAAAAAATCTTTATAAATTAACACAATTCTTTTTTATAATTTGATTAAAACAATAATGTTGCATCTGATTCATAAGAAATATTAGCATAAACAGTCCACCAATTTCAGACAAATTTCCCATACATATATTTATAGTACAAAGATTATTTGGAAATGTTGTCTTTAATTGAATAATAGTAAAACTTTCTTTTAACAATTCTTAATGAATACTTTCTGTTAATAACATGATTATTCAGGATGCTTGTAACTAATATTTAAAATTATTCATCTTATTTAATAATTTTACTTTTAATTTTAAAGTTGATCTTATGTTTAGTTTATTCATTTATTAACATAAGCTAAGTGTTAGCAACATTATTTTTCTATTTTTATTGTTTGTTAAGAATCTGCTTTTCTATGATTACAGAAAAACATATTGGCATTATTCAATAATAATATCATTAATGAAGAAACAGTTCAATTTATTCAGAAATCAAAAAATTGGTTTTAATTTTAGACGTTTCTAGGAACATTTCTAGTTTAAAAAGTGAAATAATTAAAAATAAATTATATTAGTAATTTGAACTATAAATTAATAGCAAAAGAATTTGCATATACACTGGACGACAAAAAAAATAACGCACCATGAAGGACTTATTGGATTTGAATAAAAGTTGGTATATGACATCGTCATTGCTAGACAGATATATGATTGCAACCATAAAACAAAAACATACTTTATTGTGCAGTAATATGCAATACAGTGCAGGTACTAATATCCTGTTGGGCCGCCTCTAGCGCGGATACAAGCTGTGATACGCCTCGGCATGGAGGCATAAAGGTCGCGAATAATGTTCTGAGGCATATCTGTCCATGCATGATGCAATTGGGACTCAAGATGAGTCAGATCCTGTGGCTGTCGCAGCTGGCGACCCAAGTGGTCCCACACATGTTCGATTAACGATAAATCTGGAGATCATGCAGGCCAAGGAAGTGTGGAAACGTTATGTAGGCATGCTTGGGAGACCGCTGCAGTATGTGGCCGGGCATTATCCTGCTGGAATATGCCTGTCGGAAGCCCTGCCATGAGGGCAACACATGTGGCTGGAGGATGTATTGCACATATCGTTTGGCTGTGAGGGTAGTACGCATGACAACTAGAGGTGTCCTACTGTCGTATGTTATGGCTCTTCACACCATAACACTGGGGGTTGGGCCCGTGTGCTGCTCCACGGTATAGGCCGGATTGACACCTTGACCAGCGGGCTGCCATACTCTCACACGGCCATCGTGAGCCCCCAAACAAAAGCAGGATTCGTCGCTGAACACAATATGCTGCCAGTCGGTAGCGGTCCACGATTGTCATGCACGACACCACTGCAGACGGAGGCGTCGGTGGGTGGCTGTTAACGGTAGAACACATACTGGGCGTCGGGAGATCAATTCGCCTTCTACTAAGCACCTGGAAATGGTGCGGCTGGATACACTGTTCCGTAATGCAGGTGCCATTACTGCATGAATGGTAGACGATGAAGCTGTAGGCGCTGTCCGTGCTTGACGTACAATGAGACAATCCTCCCTTCTGGTGGTCTGTCGATAGCGTCCGGAACTTGTTTGCCGTTCGTGTGTACCCCTACTTACCCACTGCTCATAACACATCCTAACAGTTCTATCAGAACGGTTCAGATGGCGGCCAATCCGGCAGTATGACCATCTTCCTCTCAATCCAACAATGCGACCTCTCTTAAACTCACTTAACTGAGTGTAAGGCTGTCGAATGCGTCGTAGAGGCATGTCTGTCACTCAATGAAGTCAAAACCATGAATAAAAGCGCAGAAAATATGCACAAGTTGTCACAGCGTGCACCTTTATACCAGGCAGCAGAAACATTTTTTCCCCTCTGGTGGCGATATAACACAAGAACCTACTCTCAAAAGCTAATCATTTACATATCTAGCTAAGATGATGCAACATATCAATTTTTATACAAATCCAACAAGTCCTTCATGGTGCGTTATTTTTTTGTCGTCCAGTGTATAACCACAGATTATTCTGCTCTATGTAATTCATTTTTTTTAGAATTTGATAACTATTGACAAAATTAATTCTACATCAAGTTTGAAAAACTAGTCTTAAATTGAAAAAGATTCAAGCCAATGCAGATTGATATTGCCTGTCTGTAATTTTCATCTTTAAAAACAAGAGTACAGATTTTTTTTTCTGACAGTGAGTTTACATGGATGCTTTTTATTTTACTCTACTTAAATGTAGAACAGCCAAAACAATGTTAAATTTTTTTCTTTTTTATTCCCTTTTTCTCTCATTCAAATTAGTTTCTCATTCAGACATAATTTGTATTATTTTCTACTATTACAAGTGGACAAACAAGCTGAATTCTGTTCTGTTTAGCATTATTAAGGATATATTAGAAGAAAGTTATACTTACTCAATCAATTTTTATGTTCACTGTTTGTTAAGGATCTCTCCTTATATTATTAATGCAATTCATCATCATATCATACAATAGCATTTATCATTCATTGAATAATTTCTGTTTTCCTTTAAATAACTTCGAAATTGAAGTTTATTTTTATCCTTGTGCAAATAATAAATAAATTGCTTTTTACTGAGTTTAGATTTTTTATTGAATATTTGAACAGTTGCTATTTCAATTTTTTAAATTTAAATTTCTACTATTAAATTTCTTATCCTATTAACTGGTACATTGTATTGAAACCAATATTTATTGTATGTTTTCTTTCTGTGAATTATACATTGATATAAAATAAAAGAAAACTTTGATAAAGAAAAATTTTAAGAACTAAAAGCAAATCTAAAGGTATTCTGTTAGTTCTTTAGTTTTAGTACTCCAACAATTTTTAAATTAAAATGAATATTTTTAGCTTTATTTATAAGCAATATTCAGGTTTCTTAGAATATAAGTAAAATGAAAGAATAAACTTTAAATTAAAAATGTGAATTTATAAGATTTTAAAAATATGTTTAAATTATTAATACCTTTATATAATTGAACCATTTTAATATATTTATCAAAACTTGTCAATATTTATCAAAAATAAATGTATTAATATATCGTATATTTTATAAATGTTATGTAAAATATCAATATACATGAATGTATTCCCAACATAGAAATATCTGCTAAGGTACAATGGCCCAACAATGAAATGATTGTATAAAATTTTTGTTTAAGTTCATCATTAGTTTTATTATCTTGATAAATTCTAATTTTAAATTTAAACTGGCTTTGATGTTATCTTAAATGTTACCTTAATGAGGTTTGATGTTTGAAAAGTTACCTTAATTATTCTACTAAGTTCTTTTGATATTCAATGAAAGTGACTTTAAAGTAATGTAGTTTCTCACTGCACCGGGTTGTATATACTTCAACTAAACAACGATCTACAATTAACCAGTAACCGGCGTGAAATTCTTTAAAAATCGACAAACGTTTTCAATTTCCCTCCTGGGATCTTCTTCAGGCATATTTTTGTACCTTCCTTTATAACTGGATTCTTTAATTCAAATGTTTTTAAAAATTATTTTTTTTTTTGGAAAATGGCACGTTTCAAAATTTTTAAAAACATTCGAATTAAAAAATCCAGTTATAAAGGAAGGTATAAAAATAAGCCTGAAGAAGATCCCAGGAGGGGAATCGAAAACGTTCACCGATTTTTAAAGAATTTCATGCCAGTTACTGGTTAATTGTAGATTGTTGTTTAGTTGACTTTAAAGTAATATTTGAGTCTTTTAAATTAATGATACAAATTAAAAATCAAAAGCATATGCAAATAAATTATTATGTATACAGGCGTACCTTGACTTACGTCGTTTCGAGTTACGTCGTTCCCGATTATACGTCGCTTGTTAAAAAAGTATATGGAAAAATAAAAATCAAGTTTAAGTCATTTTATTCGACTTTACGTCTGTCCGCCACAAATATTGAAGTCGTAATATCACTAGAAAAACGTTTAAAGCACATAAAATCATATTAAAATATATACAAGTATGTACTGTATTTACAGTACATGCATTCGTAAATTTAGATTACTTTTTTTGTACTATATTAAAAACTAAAATTTATTTGTTTGTAAGCTTAAAATAGATTTTTATTAACCATATATTATTAAAAATGCATTAATAAATAAAATACAGAACCGGGAATGGTAATTTACGGTTTAGCCTAGTGATAAGTAGATTCGGAGACAAGTAAATTCGACTTACATCGTTTTTCGACTTACGTCGTTTTGCTGGAACCAATTACCGACGTAAGGCGAGGTATACCTGTACTTTTGAGAATATATTAATAAATTATGTAGGCCTATAATATTCTTTAAAATTAAGGTCTATTTATAGTATCCTTTCAGACACAGAAATTTCTGTACAGACAACATACAGATTTTCAGCCTGTTTGTGAAACTGCCATGTTTTACCATTTATCTTATATTGAAGATTTATGTGTAAGTAGCATTGCTGTTGGATGATGACAAGAAAGTAAAGTGTTGTCATTGTTATATGGTTCATAAAATTTAAAGTAAAGAAAGATTTACAGAGAATACTCCAGAGAATAATTTCTTTTTTGGACTTCCCTTTTCTCATTGTTAGTATATCTTTTGACTTCTTGGTCATATAATAATCTATAATGTTTAACAGAATTAGCTTGTCAGAATTTGTTACTTTCTTTATTTTATAATACTATCATTCCTCAGATGACATTGCTCACTTCAAGACAAATGTTATCTGAATGTAATGCCATCCAGCTATTTCTGTTCATGGTTTTCCAACAGGTTCAGACATATATTGTTTCAGACAAAGCATTCTACAAGGAATGTCTGAAGCTCCATCTCTGAATTAATATATGTCTGAATGGAATCATTACACTATGTATAAAAACTTACATTTAAAACTATTCAACAATCTTTGTCTGTTTGAAGTGGAATGCTATTATTACATGTCTAAATGGATAGAATAAATAGACCTTTACTATTGTTTCATTTTATGATATTTATGAATTAAAATTTTTTTCATATTAAATTTGGTATCATTTTTAATATGAAAAAAATTCATATAATTAGCTATTTATTTAGTTCCTAACATATTTAGTTTCAGAAATAAAAAGTGACCTTAATTATTTTACAAAGTTCTTTGCATTTCAGAAATAAAAATTATCAGTAGTTTATAAGTATGCAGAAATTTATTTATAATTTAGATTATAAGCAAGCAAAAATTAAAATAAATGAATATTTTTAAGGGGGATCAAATTGAAGGAAGTGCGATAGATGATGAATTTGCTGATTTGGATCATTCAAATGGGCGAGGAGTTGATGATGAAGATACTCCAGGATCTGGATTTGGACCTGAAGATAGTGAATCTGGATCAGGAGGAGGTATAATAAAAATTTTAATCAAAATTAATGTATTTTCTGAAAAATCTACAAATGTTTATTTTTCCTCAATTAATTGATGAAAATGTTAACTGCATATAAAATTTTCATAAAAGCTTTAAATTAAAAAAATTATTGACAGATGATGTAAGCACTTACATCATTTTTATTCTATTTACTAATAAATGTACTATAAAAATGTCTGGATTGTAGATATAAAGGTACCAGCCTGCCAATCTGATTTGACTTTGAGTCAGTATATAAATTTTTACTATTGAAATGTTTTCTATTTTTTATATGAGTTTGATTTAACAGTCTGGAAAAAAATCAATTCTCTTTTCATATAAGTTGTTTTGTTTAATACATTTCAATAAATTTACTTTTTTAAAATTTTTATTTGGTTTTAATTCTAAGAAAGATATTCATGCTTTGTCTTCTAGAGTAATTTTCTAATTACTCTCTTATTTAAAAAAGATTCTTAGAATATACGCTTAAGGCTGTTGCACATGCTCAAGTAAATTTTAAGATTTGGCTGTTTTCTTACAACTTATTTGAACATGTGTTGTGACAATCAATCTTTCATTCTGACTTTATCCTGCAATTGAGGCAGTCAGAAAAAATTTAATTTAAAGTCTGATGATTGTATTACTTCAGATTTCTTCCAGGACAAAAAGTTTTTATATGCTATTTGGTGTTGAAACCTAGCTATATTTTGGTGTTTAATTTAATTTTTATTTAATGAAATTTAAAGAATTTTACACTCACAACAGCCGTAAATGATTGGGCTAAATTTGGATATAATGATTATAAATCAGAACTGAATTTGGCACTAGAGTGAGATATTAGGTGTCATCTCATATTAAAATTAATAATTATAATATTTAATTAATTAATTTAGATCTAAATTAATTAATTAAATATTATAATTATTAATTTTAATAATACTGGCATTCTTATTGGGACACAAGGGCGTATTTTGACAATGCAATCAAATACACCATAAACTGTATACAATTTTGTAAACATGCTGCAAACAGATTCTTGAAAAGATTTGATGCCCTCAGTATTGTCTAAACCTTATCATCAACGGTGATGTCACTGGTAAGACGATACCTATGTAAACATTGACACCGTTTAAATTTCTACCAACCGTCGTTCTGTCAGACACAGTGTACCTGAAGAAGGCCTATTAAGAACGCCAAAAACGTTCATAAGAATATCCAAAAAAATATAATATAATAAGTGTTGTTAACTCTAAAGTTGAAAACTGCTAAGCTCTTCAAAAACTGCATTTTGGACAGGAAAACTATTATGTTTTAGTGATTTTAAGTGTAAAATCTATCTGTTTAAAACTTATAAATCCCATATTTTGATATAAATTTAAAAAATTATTAATAATTAAAAAATATCAATTGCCCTGATAATATTTTTCTGAGCTTTAAAGCTGTGAACTTTGTAGTTTATTAAATGGAATATTTAAGAAAATCACTTATGGCTGCTGCTATTTTCGTTGTGAATTTGTCTCTTTAATCCGATTTTCAGTTCGGTAGACTATCATATACAGCATTCAGGTTATGAACTTCCTTTATTGATTTGTCATATGCATTTCGGACTCAATTGTAATTTAAGTCCCTCTTCAGTACAAACTCAGATTCTGTTTTCTAAAAACCTTGGTGTATAATTGGTAACATTGTAAAAGAATAAAAATACAGCCATTTAAAAAACACTTCAACTACATATTCACATTAATACGTTGCACACTTTACAAATGTTCATAAAAACCTTTACAATTACAACTTTTTTCAAGAAAAATTCGTATGCACTTTATTGAAATGTTGCAGCAATAATGAACGTTTTTTCAGGTTAATTACTATTAACACACTTAAGAGGATACATTCAGGAAATATATTGTAAAAGTGATATATATAGGAAATATATTGTAAAAGTGTGAATGTATCCTCTTAAGTGTGTTAATAGTAATTAACCTGAAAAAAACGTTCATTATTGCTGCAACATTTCAATAAAGTGCATACGAATTTTTCTTGAAAAAAGTTGTAATTGTAAAGGTTTTTATGAACATTTGTAAAGTGTGCAACGTATTAATGTGAATATGTAGTTGAAGTGTTTTTTAAATGGCTGTATTTTTATTCTTTTACAACGTTACCAATTATACACCGAGGTTTTTAGAAAACAGAATCTGAGTTTGTACTGAAGAGGGACTTAAATTACAATTGAGTCCGAAATGCATATGACAAATCAATAAAGGAAGTTCATAACCTGAATGCTGTATATGATAGTCTACCAAACTGAAAATCGGATTAAAGAGACAAATTCACAATGGAATATTTAAATCTACCATGCACACTAATACCTTGACATTAACCAATTTGTGCTAAATGGTGCTAGGCAGAGTGACATTAATTGGACGAAAACTCATCATTTACTTGTAGGGGTTGACCAGGGATAAACATTTTTACAATAATAACCAGCATGTGACATTAAATGGGTTGACTGAATATTAAGTAAACAGTATATTGTATATAACATTTATTTTGTACCTGTTCAATTCATTCTCAGTTTATTATATTACTCTATATGTTTATATTAAAGATAATTTTTTTTTTAATTCTCACTCTCCTAAAATATCCCGTACACAGGCCTGCTTATAATTAATCTTGATGTGAATTATTTTTTAATTTTGATGAAAATTGGTTGTGCTTCAAAAATTTTATTTTTTAAAGGACTAAGTGTAAAAGAATAATTCAGGATTATTTAAGTTTTTACAGAGAAATTTATAAAGAAAAATGCATACACAAGTACAATACAACAGTGGTTCTGACAGGACAACTGTTGTTTACAAGCATGTATCAGGTGGTCTGCAGACTGACATTCAATATTTCAAGGTGTAGTTTCATGCTGTTTAGAGAAAGTAACATTTTCATGCAACACTTATCTTTAACTTTAGGTTACAAAGTATTTTTACGTACAATCTATCATTATTTGAGGCAATTTTTACAGAACAGGGACTTAGGTTGTCAACAGTTCATCTGACTTGGTTTAAGTGGTCCGTGGATTGATAACTTTGAGAACCAACGAAATAGAATCTTCTTATTGTAATTATAGATAGATATATCAGCCAAATTTTATAAGCCATACAAAATTGCTAGAATGGAAATAAAATGTGTTTATAACACATATGATATGATATAACCTTGTATCTCCTAAGTGGCCATTGAAATCATGACATTTACAGTCTGTAGTTGAAAACTGTGCATTTGAATCATTGTGTTAGGATTAGTTTTTGTTAGAATAAAAAATCATTCAAAATGAGTGTTTGAATAAAATTTACTAAAGTTTTAAATGCTTCTTTAAACAGAGCCATTGTAACAAATTGAAACATGTAATCAGTTCAAAGTAATATTTGATTCTAAATTGATACTTACTAAAAACTTGAAAAGAAGTAAAACTTGTTTTCAGGTTTTTTTTCTTTCTTTCTTTTTTTCTTTTTTAAGAAATTAAAATTATTTTGCTTAAAGAATTTTTATCGTTTTTGCATTTATAGCTGTTATATTTGCATTTAATATAATTTTTATAATTCTACAATTATTTTTCCAATAGATATATTTGTTTCTCCCAATGATCGAAAACCATCACTACCAGAGGGTCAACCAGTTACTTCCACAACTACCATGATGCCCACCACGCAGAAAACTGATGGAAAAGATCTTCAGGTATCAATATTATAATATATAGCTTCTATTTACATTTACTGCTGAAAATATAATGTTTTAAATTTACTTTTTGCATAATATTTGAGTTTATTAGTTAATAAACTCAAACGAAACTGTCACACATAAGTATGAAAAATTATATTATAAAATATAATATGCATCAGGTAATTAAAAGGTGATTTTATAATTTTAAAATTTGTAACAGACTAAGGAAAAGCTTATCCAAAAGATGCTATATTTAAGTTTGCCCTGATGCTGAATGTTCTAGCCAAATATATAGGTACAAGGATCACCTAGTTTGTGCCTAACAAGTGCAAGGATTGTTTCTTTCTTTCCAGCTTTGCCTCAATTCTATTGTAATATGTCGAAATCTCACAACATCCTAGTTTATATTATTATATTTTTTTCATATTAAAATTTCATTCTGCAGTATAATCTGTTACAGATTAGAGCAGATTTAATAGCACAATCTATTTTGACATTTAATTCATATTTTTCACCTTTATAAGGTGCATGCATTGTTGTATTGGATGTATCACATTTTTACTTCAGTTTTTTGTGGAAAAAATGTTCCTTACAATATAAGATGCATTCAGTTTACAGGACATCTCAGTTTTCAGAACCACTTTTCTGAACAAAATTTATCTTAATAAAACAAAAAATGTGGTAATTAGGAATATTTTTTGTGTAATCAGAATTGTTAAACAAACATAATATATTGATATGAAAATTTGTGACAAAGTTGGTACTATATTAAATATCCAAAAATAAACTGCTAAGTTAAGGTAAATATTTGTTAAGTACAGATAATCCCTGTATAACACGGGAGTTACATTTCAAAAAATTGCCGTGTTATGCAAATCCGTGCTATACAAAACAAAGAACTAGTGCGAAAAGGGGGTTAGGTTCCAAAAATGAAAAAATATGTTGCTAAATCCTTATTTAAATCGGATTTATTATTCATTTTTTCATAGGTAAAATACTTATTTATTATTTAAGTAAATATTTTACCAGAGGATTATTCATTTTATATGATGATCTCAGCATGAGCATCATCAGCTGGTAACAGTTTGTGGGTGCGTTCATTAATAGTGGTCGCTCTGCAATGGGAGTGCGCTGCTGTTTGTAGGCATTTAGGAACAATGGTGAAAGAAAGATGGCGGCACCCACACTATTGATAGTATCGTGTGGAGGAATCTATAATTCTAAAATGTACTTTTAGAGGCAAAAGAAGGGTCCCAATTGTAAAATTTAAAACATTTTTAAACCAATTGCAAATTTTAACCATTAAATGGATTATTTGTTGGAAGAGCATTCAAAGTAGCCACTAAAACAATTAGAATGCTCACGCAGAGTTACGTGGAGGTATAAAAGAACGCACCCTTTATTACATTTTATGTTGTACGAGGGTTTTACCCAATTCCCGAACTGTGTTAGAGTGAACCCATGCTATAGAAGTGCCGTGTTATATGGGGGTTACCTGTATATAAATTAAAGTTATATTTGAAAATAAACATTTTTGGACTAATTTAGTCCATCTTCAGCTTTTTCAGTATAATTTGGATACAATTCAAAAAATAGAATACAAAATTAACAGTTGACATTAGAATAATTTTTATGTCCAGTAACTTTCTTTTCTAATAAATATTTTGGCTATTTAACTTAGCAGTTTATTTTTGGATATCATATTGTTAAGTACAGTATTAAAATTAAAAATTAAAATAATGCTTATATTTCTAAAGTAAGTTTTTATTTTTTCATATTTTAGGTATGAGTTTTTCATTAGGCTGGAAAAAAATTTTTTAATTGAATTTATTGGCAGAAAAAAATAATAAAAATTTACTTCATTTTTATTTTAAATACAAATGAATAAAATATATTCAGTTTATAATTTCTGATTTAAATTTATAGATAATGTTATCATTGTTTGATTTTATTATATAAAAAAAAATTAATTTACATACAAATATATATACAATTTAATTTTTCAAATAAATCTTGTTTATCATTGGATATGAATATAGTTTAATAACTAACTCCATTATTTTCAAAAATGAATAAGTTGGTCAAATGATATTAAATTTTTTTCTGTTTAGAATATGACATTAAAATTTTGTTTAATCAATATCCCATCTCAATTTGAAATTCACATTAAGTAATTTTTTCATGTGAAGTAGCAGCATTTAGATTTTTTTTTAATATTATAAACACTCAGATTTTATTTTATAGCCACCAATAAAGGTCCCTCCTCCAGATGATGAAAATAGAGTACCAGATACACAGGATCCAGTTTTTCCTGAAACTTCTACAAAATTTAATGTGGGCAGCTCTCCTTCACCAAATGACAATAATGAGAGAGAGAATGATATTTTTAACATGGGTCATAAACAGTATAGTAGATCATCATCTTTCTTTGCACAGCCTGGAATATTGGCAGGTAGGTATTAATAAAAGAATTAATATATTTTATATTGAAAATTTTTAATAAAATTATAAATGAAAACAGTACATAAAATTTATAGTTTCTGCATAATAAGTTTATTATTAAAACAGCAATGAAATCAATTAGATTCTTCTAAGTTATTCCTGTTAATTCATTATTAAGCTTAGAATATTGACTTTGGTTATATATATATATATATTTACTTTTTTATTGTAATATATTAAAAAATATTACATATATTAAAAACTTACTATTCATATAAATGCAATTTTGAAATTAACCAGATGAAAGATAAGTGAATCAATCTGCAATGTAGTTGCACATTGATTGTTCACTTATTCACTTATATCCCAAGTATCTAGTTTCTGTTCACTTGGAATAAGTAACATTTCTTTGTTTGAATTAATGCTGTAAATATGAAAAAGAACTTGTAAGTTAGTTTTTTTTTATTTCACTTAAAAAGCAATACTATTGTTTTGTAATAATTGACTGATGATTAACATTTCTTTATTATTATTTATAAACTTTTAAAAATTTCTTCATTATTAAAGTTTAAAATTAAATATAAAAAAATTGAATAAAGTCTTAGCTGGAAAATAGTTGAATAAAATATTGAGATTATTTATAAAGTTAGAAGTGCTAAAAGATTGTCATCTTCCTTTTAATTATCATATTGAATGAGAATATACCAGTCGTGTTTGATTAATTTTGTAATTAATTGTTTCAAAGTAGATTTAAAAGAAACTATAGAACAAAAAAGAAAAATAATTTGTTTCTATAGAAAAATTATAATGTATTTTTAAAATAATTCATATTTTGACTTGGAAGAGGGCAGTGGAAGTATACATATTTTTTCCTTGAACATACTTCCTATGCAAAATCCTTTGAGTATTTGCAGAAGGTAAAGTTGAATAAATTTTAAATTTTAATGTAGTTCACACTTTCAATGTGATTTTACAATTAAATATACATTTATTTAGTGTTTATGATCTGACAAGAATTAAGAACCCAAAACCCATTTTCACTACTGGTGTGAAAATTCACACTAGTAGTGAAAATGTGAGGTTAGGATGCTTATTATCTATTAGAAGGCTAGGCATCTATTAGAAGCATCAGAGTTATCTATTAGAAGGCATCAGAATAAAACAATTTGATTTGGTTTTCATATCCATTTTAAAATTTCATTCCATTCCATTGTATTAATATAAAAAACTTTTTAATGTTTAATATTACTTTTACACCTAGCTATTTACATCCCAATGCAAACATGCAAAATTGACATCTGACAGCCAAAGATTGTTTTGTATTTTAAATTACTACATTCCATCATATGTTCTATTCTGTATACTTTTCCATATAAGTTCTTTAACTTAAGCATGATTGCTAAAAGCAATCTGAAAATGTTTGTTTTCTCCACTGTTGTATTTCATGAGCTGGCATTTTGGACTTGAGAACTGAAAAGAAAATACATTTCTTGTCTTTCTATTCTCTTCTTTTAAGTGTTGATACTTTAAAATAACAAAAAGAAATATTTGTGCTATTTACTATGATGTCAGTTTAAAATACAGTGATCTTAACTACATTCAAAACTGATATCTAGTTGATTTATATATATATGTATGTATATGTGTGTGTGTGTGTGTTTAATTTGAGAGAAGAAAATGAAACTAAAAAGCAAAATTAGGAAAGATTGTAAAATGTATTTTTAATATTTTAGGTACATTTAAGATTAATATTTATACAAATGTAATTTTTTTATTTGGATAATTTTTATTAACAATTATCCTTACATTTTCAAATGTAAGGATAATTAACTGTTTTGATCAATATGCATTGTTTTATCAGTTCCTATAATTAAAGAATTGTGATATACAAAGAATAGAAAAGTAGCACTTCTAGAATATAATAAGAAAGTATCCTCCACTTTTTTTGAACAAAAAGGGAAGAGAAAAGTATCTAACAAATAATATATGAAGTATTGAGCAAGTTATTTTAATATGAACTTCTCTCTTTCCATTTCCATGAAATATGAAGCATACTTATTGATTTTTCTTCTCTTTCAAAAATCTTAGAGTAAGCATGTATGGGGGACAATTTTTTTTATATATTTTTGTTTTTTAAATTTTTCATAAAAACATATTTACTAATTTATAATTTTAATACATCTTTAATCCAATAATGAAATAATAGCAATGTGTATGTGTTATGTGAGTTTTCACAAGTAACATCAATACAGCAAGTATCCTTTTAGTAAAAAAAGAAACAAAAAAAAAATACTATAGTTTAAATGTTGTTAAAACTGGAATAAGAAATTTTTAAAATATCATTTATTATGAACCACACCAACAACAAAAAAGAATTGTTTTGTTTTTTTCTTTTAATATCCTATTTTCCTGAAGTAGAAATGTAAATTTTATATTTTTCAGTTATTTATATATAAAAACTGAGAAATTTTACTTTTTTATTTTTAAAATTCAAAAATAATATAGAAATTAAATTTATAAGACATAGGAAATGTGTTTTAAAAAATTTATGTAATTATACATTGTGAAAGAAAAGTTTCAACATAAAAAATGTAAAATAAAGAATAAAAATAAATTTAAAAACTTCTAAAAAATATGATGATAGTTTTTAAGTGTTATCAACAAGAATTATGAAATTAATAAATAAATATTTTAACCCTTTATAATTAAGTTTTTGCCTGCGATTTTTCTGTTGTGTAATTTCTAAATGAAATTATACAACAGAAAAATCACAGACGAAAAGAAACAGAAAACCATGTCCAAAAAAATCAACAATGCAATATTAAAATAAAATTTATTAAAATACTTTCATTTTCATTAGTAAAATGTAATAAAATTTTAAATTTGAACATTTTCTCATATTCAAACAAATTTGAAACTTATAATTTATAATATTATTTATAAATATACAAATATTTATAAATACACCAAAATATGTGTTTCCATTTATTAGTTTTTGTTGTTTAAATCTGTTATAATGGAAACCTTTTTATGCATACAAACTTAATTATAAAGCTAAATTAAACCTTCTTCTTAAATTCATAAAAGAGGTTATAATTTAAAAAAAACTTGTTAAGTATAATTCAAAATATATATTCAAATAACTTTGGAGTATTAAATGTGATATAAGTAATTTTTTTGTAAATAAGTTATTTTGTATTAATAATAAAGAACCAAGTTTTGATCAACTTACAAATGTTAAAGTTTAAAGATATAACAACAAATTAATGTTTTATACTTAAAAATAATTAATTAATGAAAATGCAAATATATAAATTTGATTTAAGATAAAAGAATTATTTATTTCAATTCATATCATATTTATGGATTACTGTAGTAAAATTTAATATATAATATATTTAATAAATTATGCTGAATAAAATTAATTTTGCTATAGATTATAGTAGATGATGATAAATAATAAAAGGGATGTAATATTCTAATTATACAAGATTAATTAAATCCAATCAATATTACATTATTTATTAGAAAATAATTTACAATGTAATTTTAAAATGTAGCAATAATTGTAGAAATATATTATTTTAATATAATTTAAAAGTGTAGGAATAAACTTAATTTTTCATTAAGTTTATTCCTACAACTTTTAACAATTGAGCCATTCACAGGCCAAATTTGATTAACTCCATTTGTAAATCCTTAACATAATTGTTATTATTTTATGTTTTTCACTTTAATTTTATATATCGTTACATTAAAGTTATGCTTTAATAAATATAACAATATATAAAATTAATTATGCTTTAATGTAACGGTATATAAAAATAATTCTACGATGTCTATTTAAATTTAAAGTTTAAAAGGAATTTTATAAACTAATTTATATTCACAATTTTTATACTTTTTGTTTTGTGGAGTTAATCAATTTGGCAAGTGAGCGGCTAAGTTTTCAATTAAGTTTATAAAAGATTTGAAAATACATTTTAAAAATATTTTATTATATTTTCAAATTCAAATTAAATATTAGAAATAGAGACAAAACTGATGTAGAAAATCTGTTCTTAAGGACATGAAATTTATCAGTTTTAAATAAGTCAAAATATTGTTTTTATTGAATCATTACTTATGTATTATTTTTTGCTTATATTAATGATATTTATTCATTGTAACAAATTTTTATTTTGCTTAGCTGTGATAGGAGGTGCTGTTGTTGGTTTGTTATGTGCTATTCTTCTAGTAATGTTCATCGTTTATCGAATGAGGAAAAAGGATGAAGGAAGTTATGCCTTGGATGAACCCAAAAGATCCCCAACAGTGAATTCCTACACACGTAACACCAACAAAGAGTTTTATGCATAAGTTTTATTATTTTATCATATCTGTCCTTTGTAGACATCATGCTGCCAAGACCTTATCAGCAGCAATTTGGAACAACAGTAGTGTCTTCTTTTTACAATGCTGGAACATGGTATTATTTTAAACTAGAAGTGTATTGCAGTTTAGTACAAGACTATAAGCCAGAGAAAAACCTAGAAAGGGTTGTGTGTCATTGTCAAATATTGTATTGACACTTTTTAAGGAGGTATCTGCTGTTGTTGTTATTTGATATATATACTTGGCCACCTTTTCACTTAATCATGCCTTCCTATAACTGTTGTGCTTCACCAAACTTTGATATTTAAAAAAATAAATAAAATGAAAAATCAAGTCATCTGATTTATGGCAAATATGTAGTTCTTTGTATAAATAAACTGTTTTAAAAATCACACATTCCACCTTCTTAAAATGCTGGTTTTCCCTCTTTCTTTCCAAAACTTGAAGTTAGTGTCATCTGTATAGGAATAAAAATGAATTAAGTAATTGTACAGATTTTTTTTATCACTATCATAACTTTGAACTGGTATTGCAGTACCAGAATATAATATTGTCAATATTGTCTTGTGCATGTTTAAATATGCTTCTGCCAAGATATAATGTGATGTATTGTGAACATAATTTCCAATTTATCTAATGTTTTAAGCACTTTTTATACTTTTATTCAGCTGAATCTGCTGATGATCACAAGAAGCTTTCAAATGATATATGTTGATTTTCTTGAGGAAAAAAATAATATTAATTTTGTGTTCTATGTTAGGATAATAATTCTTACCTCCAGAAAAAGAATTAAAAGGTGGATTGTCTCAGGTGTTAGTCTAGTTTTTGTACCTGTTGACATTAGATGTGTTGCTTGTGTAGTAGATCTGTTTTTCTGACGCATTTACCTATCATAATTTCATACATCGTTACTTAAAAGCTATCTTTTTTACTCTGTCAACATTAGCACAAAAATTTCTTGCTACAAATATAAAACTGCAAGATATTTTGTGGAATTTCAGAATTTTATATGTGCTACTTGAATTCCATTTGCATGCACAATTGCATAGGCCTTTAATTTCTATTGCATTACAACAAGTACACCCAAAAATTTGGGATGCAATATGAAAGATGAATGAATTTTTTCCACATTTTATCTTGTTTATACAATATAAAAAGTAATTTGTTTAATAAGTTTATAAAAAGCTATAGCAATGTATATAGTTGTCGATTTTAAATAAAAAAAAATTGTAATGGGTAATTGTGTTTATTATTATTATTATTTTTTTTTCTTTTAAGT
Organism: Centruroides sculpturatus; assembly: GCF_000671375.1. NCBI lineage: Eukaryota > Metazoa > Arthropoda > Arachnida > Scorpiones > Buthidae > Centruroides > Centruroides sculpturatus. Next base: position 127,991 of record NW_019384600.1, on the reverse strand, counting down.
TATTGATTTCATTTAATAGTGAAATATTCCATTTTATTGTTAATTTGTTTCATGCATTGACACAATGATAGTTCGCATTATGATCTGCCAAATGTATCATATATATATTATATGCATGCAATCTGTGCAGTCCAGTCCTGTAAACATACAAATTATTACTTCTGAGGCAGATCAATCTTTTTTTTCTGTTGTTCAAAACTTCAATGTTGTTGGAAAATTTGTAATTTCAGTACACACATAGAAAGATAAAGAATGACTTGCTAATTTGGTAATGATAATTTTCCAAAACAATTAACAATAAAAGTTGTAATATAGTGTAACAATTATAATTTTGAAATTGCTAGTATATCTGATGTTAAAATTATATTATTGTTGTAATTTTCTTTTTCTGAATGAAATAAAATAAAATAGCTAATGTATGTAAAAAATAATAATGTACTTACAAATCAATTATATAGATAAACTGCTAAAATTTGAAAAATGTAGCTTTTTTTCCCCCTGTATTACGTATCAGATGACAGAATGCAGTCATCTGTTTAGTATAGAGAAATTTTAAAAAGCATGTAAATTCTTTGAGAAAGTTGAAGAAAGTGGAAATAAAGAGCATTTTGAACACTTGTGTATGTAGTGTTTATGCATGGTTGCTAGCTAGACAATGTTAAAGAGGAAACAAATATATCTACTACAATTGAATAAATAACTGAAATTAAATTTTCAAATTCTGAGTAGTTTGAAAAGTTTATATGTATTTTTATTAATTTTAATTATTATTTCATTTAATAATATAAAAAATTAATTTATTTAAACATCATTAATATGTTGATCATCATAATACAAATTCCAAAACTCAGAAAAAGCTGTGAAAAGTAACTTTATATATACAGTATATATAATTATTTGATAATCTCCAGATGATCTATAACTCTATTATTTTAAATAAAATAAATTATAATAAGTTTTCATTATATATATTAAATGAAAGAAAAAGTTTTTTTCTCTGTTAAAGTCCAGAAAGATAATAGATGTCAGTAATATGAAAGCAAACATATATACTATTTTTTATTTTAATAGCAAAACGATCTTTAACATAGTTAAAATTTTATCATAATTATCTTCAAATTATACCTTTTGTAATTTTTACTTTTATTTCATCCCCAAATTATTTAATAAAAATAATTTGATTAAAGCAGCTTCATTTACCACAGTCCCCCAGAGGCAGAGTGGAGATGAAGATGGCCCTCATATAACTTTACAAATAAATGTTTGGTAGAGGACCCTACCACCAAACAACCTAGCTTTGAACTACCAAAAAAATATTGGACACAAATTAATAGATGCTGGACAGCTCAAGGAAGTTGTGCATTTCTATTACATAAATGGTCAATGTTACCCTACTCTGCTCAATCAGAGCTGTTGCAGACTACTGTTCATATTGACTAGGAGTGTCATATATATTCTGTAAGAGGGAGCTTGAAAGTCATTAACAAGATGACCCCTGAAATGATCCAGTGATTGAAATTGATTGATATCAAACGTTAGGTGTCCTCACCACACAAACCCAACAATGAAATGGACCAAGGGTTGTAGTTACATGAAGCTACATGAGCCAGAGTGCTAACTCATATGTATCTGTGTATCTTTGTGGTTGTAATGTCATACACTTAACTTATTGTTGTAAATTATTATTATTATCTTAATTGACTATTGTTTACATTTAATGTATAGATTGTAATTACTAAAATCACCACCAAACACATTTGGCTGCCAAGAGATATTTATTTACTAGATACTAAAATTTTCAGGAGGTAATGAGAATGGCTGAAGATAGGAACTCCCTCTCCTTGGTGATCGCCAACGTCCGGGGGACCGGGCATGGCACGTGAAGAAGAAGAAGAAAATTTTCAGACTAATGCATAGGCCATCCTGGGATGCCTTATTTTTGAAACGTCAGTTATAAACTGTTCTAGAATAAAATACGTTAAATACAAAATATTAGAACATAAAAATTTTAAATATAAATGTAACATCCGATAACTCATAAAAGTAACAAAAATTCTAACTTAAAACTAACATTAAATTCTAACATAAAAAGTGAAGAAAAAATAAAACTAGAATTGTAAATTTTAAATACAAAAATATATCTTCAGTGAATGTGGTAACTAGGAGTTTCTATCAACACGCTTTTACTTTCCTGGATGTTATAACAAGGAAAGTGTGGTGATCTGGCAAAAAATGGCCCTCCCCGTTTTTACATTTTTGGATTTAGGACATCTTGAAACGTCGAGTGCAAAAAAATTTGGGAGTTCTTTCTGATATATATTGTTATTAGTGTGCGTGTGGGGCACGATTTTGTTCACCCTGTTTGTAGCTCTGTGCTTTTTGTCGAAAATTTCTGAACTTTTGTAGCGAGGTTTGTGTATTAGGAGGATTGGTGCTATTAAATTTTGGTAGTTAAAGGTCGAGGGGGTAGGGAGATAATGGGGGTCGTGTGTATCTCCAGTAGGGTCAGACTTAATGACGATTTTGCTGGTTATTAGCATTTACAATTTTAATAAAATCCTACCCTCAAAATTAAGCTTTTTTGCCATTTTAAAATAGTTATATTTTATTTAAAAAACGTTTTATATATTTAACAGATGACACCACCAAAATTTTAAATATTAACCGAGAAAGTTGAGCAACTCGTTGCTGGATTGTTTTACAATGAACTTCCATACTGATAGTAAACTGTCTGCATCTCTTGCATTAACATATTTATCCTCCAACTGCTCTTATATATTTCAATTTTTTCAGCATTCAGCACCAATGTTGGGGAGTGTAAAGTCAACTATCTCAGTCACCCCATTTTACCTTAAAACCTTCAGCTTATGACACCATTATGCAATGGCTGTTTTTAACGTTATGTTGATACTCTAAGTATTGATATAATTCTCAAGTTTCTTTTGGTGACTCCAATATAATTATTGTGTATACGTAATTGCATGTTTTCGTATGGTATCTCGTACACCCGCTTTTTTATACAAGCGTCTAGCGACCGGGCGCGTTTCAACTTACTCTAATGGTGTCTTCCTCTATCGGACAGTTTAGGAACTATGATATGTTCAGAAAAGAGTTTAAATAAAGTAAAAAATAAGAACTAAGTGTCAGTTTTCAGTTTTATTGGAAGGAAAATTAAG
>NW_019384600.1:115629-119675 GCF_000671375.1 Centruroides sculpturatus | reverse complement strand
CACATGTGTTTTTGTGAATTTTACAGTACATTCACCATTTTCTTTTTGAATGACCTTCATTCCTGCTGGGCAGTAAGCATTTATTTTGCTGCTACCCTGGGTCTTAAGATGTCTAATTCCATTACCTTTGGGTGTATATATTCCAGAGCGGTGACAAGAAAAATACAGTTTGACTTGTCCTGCATACCTTGAATCAGGACCTCTGGTAGTTTTAACAAATTTAGCATATGTCTTTTGTTCAGTCTCTTCTTTCCATGCTATAAACAAGTCTACTGAAGAAAATGTCAGTATTTCTTCTTGTATTGTTAATTCATGAACGCTGTTAAAATGTTCCAGCAGAAGTTTTTTGGAATAACTAGCACCACACAGACCACAGTTCAAAATGTTCGAATTATCAGGTGTTTCAATTATTTCACCATGGTCATTCCGGAGATGATAACGTAGCCGGCGATTTTGATTGAATTTCCTGAAACATAAATGACAAGGAAAATTAAACACTTTCTGCAACTTCTTTGGATTCACTAACTCGTTCACGTGATCTGGATGAAAATTGTTTGTATGCACTTTTAAATAACGAAACTCTTTAAAAGTCTTTCGGCACAATGTGCATGTGTAACTATTTACAATGTCAGTTTCTGCAGAAGCCGTAAGTTCAGGTATTTCATTCACGATGTCGGCCATTTCAACAATAAGGACAAATCTTCAGATATCAAACTACTACTAGACCCAAGGACCTTGCACTAGACCGATTGCTTACTGTACACGAGTTTATTACCTCCAAAAATGGCCGACAGAGGGGGCCNTAAATAAAAAAAAATTGTAATGGGTAATTGTGTTTATTATTATTATTATTTTTTTTTCTTTTAAGTTATTGATTTCATTTAATAGTGAAATATTCCATTTTATTGTTAATTTGTTTCATGCATTGACACAATGATAGTTCGCATTATGATCTGCCAAATGTATCATATATATATTATATGCATGCAATCTGTGCAGTCCAGTCCTGTAAACATACAAATTATTACTTCTGAGGCAGATCAATCTTTTTTTTCTGTTGTTCAAAACTTCAATGTTGTTGGAAAATTTGTAATTTCAGTACACACATAGAAAGATAAAGAATGACTTGCTAATTTGGTAATGATAATTTTCCAAAACAATTAACAATAAAAGTTGTAATATAGTGTAACAATTATAATTTTGAAATTGCTAGTATATCTGATGTTAAAATTATATTATTGTTGTAATTTTCTTTTTCTGAATGAAATAAAATAAAATAGCTAATGTATGTAAAAAATAATAATGTACTTACAAATCAATTATATAGATAAACTGCTAAAATTTGAAAAATGTAGCTTTTTTTCCCCCTGTATTACGTATCAGATGACAGAATGCAGTCATCTGTTTAGTATAGAGAAATTTTAAAAAGCATGTAAATTCTTTGAGAAAGTTGAAGAAAGTGGAAATAAAGAGCATTTTGAACACTTGTGTATGTAGTGTTTATGCATGGTTGCTAGCTAGACAATGTTAAAGAGGAAACAAATATATCTACTACAATTGAATAAATAACTGAAATTAAATTTTCAAATTCTGAGTAGTTTGAAAAGTTTATATGTATTTTTATTAATTTTAATTATTATTTCATTTAATAATATAAAAAATTAATTTATTTAAACATCATTAATATGTTGATCATCATAATACAAATTCCAAAACTCAGAAAAAGCTGTGAAAAGTAACTTTATATATACAGTATATATAATTATTTGATAATCTCCAGATGATCTATAACTCTATTATTTTAAATAAAATAAATTATAATAAGTTTTCATTATATATATTAAATGAAAGAAAAAGTTTTTTTCTCTGTTAAAGTCCAGAAAGATAATAGATGTCAGTAATATGAAAGCAAACATATATACTATTTTTTATTTTAATAGCAAAACGATCTTTAACATAGTTAAAATTTTATCATAATTATCTTCAAATTATACCTTTTGTAATTTTTACTTTTATTTCATCCCCAAATTATTTAATAAAAATAATTTGATTAAAGCAGCTTCATTTACCACAGTCCCCCAGAGGCAGAGTGGAGATGAAGATGGCCCTCATATAACTTTACAAATAAATGTTTGGTAGAGGACCCTACCACCAAACAACCTAGCTTTGAACTACCAAAAAAATATTGGACACAAATTAATAGATGCTGGACAGCTCAAGGAAGTTGTGCATTTCTATTACATAAATGGTCAATGTTACCCTACTCTGCTCAATCAGAGCTGTTGCAGACTACTGTTCATATTGACTAGGAGTGTCATATATATTCTGTAAGAGGGAGCTTGAAAGTCATTAACAAGATGACCCCTGAAATGATCCAGTGATTGAAATTGATTGATATCAAACGTTAGGTGTCCTCACCACACAAACCCAACAATGAAATGGACCAAGGGTTGTAGTTACATGAAGCTACATGAGCCAGAGTGCTAACTCATATGTATCTGTGTATCTTTGTGGTTGTAATGTCATACACTTAACTTATTGTTGTAAATTATTATTATTATCTTAATTGACTATTGTTTACATTTAATGTATAGATTGTAATTACTAAAATCACCACCAAACACATTTGGCTGCCAAGAGATATTTATTTACTAGATACTAAAATTTTCAGGAGGTAATGAGAATGGCTGAAGATAGGAACTCCCTCTCCTTGGTGATCGCCAACGTCCGGGGGACCGGGCATGGCACGTGAAGAAGAAGAAGAAAATTTTCAGACTAATGCATAGGCCATCCTGGGATGCCTTATTTTTGAAACGTCAGTTATAAACTGTTCTAGAATAAAATACGTTAAATACAAAATATTAGAACATAAAAATTTTAAATATAAATGTAACATCCGATAACTCATAAAAGTAACAAAAATTCTAACTTAAAACTAACATTAAATTCTAACATAAAAAGTGAAGAAAAAATAAAACTAGAATTGTAAATTTTAAATACAAAAATATATCTTCAGTGAATGTGGTAACTAGGAGTTTCTATCAACACGCTTTTACTTTCCTGGATGTTATAACAAGGAAAGTGTGGTGATCTGGCAAAAATGGCCCTCCCCGTTTTTACATTTTTGGATTTAGGACATCTTGAAACGTCGAGAATGCAAAAAAATTTGGGAGTTCTTTCTGATATATATTGATATTAGTGTGCGTGTGGGGCACGATTTTGTTCACCCTGTTTGTAGCTCTGTGCTTTTTGTCGAAAGTTTCTGAACTTTTGTAGCGAGGTTTGTGTATTAGGAGGATTGGTGCTATTAAATTTTGGTAGTTAAAGGTCGAGGGGGTAGGGAGATAATGGGGGTCGTGTGTATCTCCAGTAGGGTCAGACTTAATGACGATTTTGCTGGTTATTAGCATTTACAATTTTAATAAAATCCTACCCTCAAAATTAAGCTTTTTTGCCATTTTAAAATAGTTATATTTTATTTAAAAAACGTTTTATATATTTAACAGATGACACCACCAAAATTTTAAATATTAACCGAGAAAGTTGAGCAACTCGTTGCTGGATTGTTTTACAATGAACTTCCATACTGATAGTAAACTGTCTGCATCTCTTGCATTAACATATTTATCCTCCAACTGCTCTTATATATTTCAATTTTTTCAGCATTCAGCACCAATGTTGGGGAGTGTAAAGTCAACTATCTCAGTCACCCCATTTTACCTTAAAACCTTCAGCTTATGACACCATTATGCAATGGCTGTTTTTAACGTTATGTTGATACTCTAAGTATTGATATAATTCTCAAGTTTCTTTTGGTGACTCCAATATAATTATTGTGTATACGTAATTGCATGTTTTCGTATGGTATCTCGTACACCCGCTTTTTTATACAAGCGTCTAGCGACCGGGCGCGTTTCAACTTACTCTAATGGTGTCTTCCTCTATCGGACAGTTTAGGAACTATGATATGTTCAGAAAAGAGTTTAAATAAAGTAAAAAATAAGAACTAAGTGTCAGTTTTCAGTTTTATTGGAAGGAAAATTAAG
>NW_019384600.1:95442-108186 GCF_000671375.1 Centruroides sculpturatus | reverse complement strand
CCACAAACACTCCAATAAATAAATAGAATTGAAACGACACTTTGAAATGTTTTCCCGATGAAAATGAATAATAATAATAAGTTTCAATAAAAATGATAAAATGTAAATTGAATTTTATCATAACGAGTTTGCTTGAATTTCCTTTCTTCTGAAATCGCAGCAATGTGCGACGGGTAAGCTAGTTAGGTCATAAATATAATAATCTTTCATTTAAGAATTAAAAAATCAGATTTTTATAAAAATTGGTCTATAGTTTTTAACTATAATAATATAACTTAATTAAATTATTTATTGATGATAGTTTTTCTGATTTCTATGGATAGAATTTTTCGAATCTTTCTGTGGAATAATAGTCTAAAGCAGGGTTCGCCAAAGTGGTCGATATGGACCCCCAGGGGTCGATGCAACATCATTGGGGGGTCGATGCGGCTAAGGGGTCTCAACCTTTTTTTTTTTTTTTTGCTTAGACAGAGACCACAACCCACTTTTTTTTCGCTCATACATATACACTTGTAATAAAAATTTACGGTGGAGGTCAATGTGAGGCTTTGGAAAGTGATTGGGGGTCGACGGTTAAAAAAGTTTGGCGACCCCTGGTCTAAAGGCATTTTTTGCCTAGAATCCAATTAATCGATTCTATCCAAAAATTGCTTAAATTAATAATTTTTACAAAATGTAAAAATTATTAATTTAAGTAAAAAGTAAATTTTATCATATAGAGCTAGTGGAAGAAATGGTTAAACTAGATCAAGGCGCCTATAGCGGCGACACTGGGTAACAGAATCGGGGCTACAAAGATGGCATGTGCTTCTCCTTTTCAGAGCGAACGAGTAATGTTTCTTAGAAGGCAGTGTGGTTTTGACACAATATCTACCGAAACCCTGAGGAAAAGTAATTTAAAGAAAGGAAAGAAACTGTTCAAATGTGGACGCGTTTCCAAACTAATAGAGATTTCCATGGACAAGAATACAGATCCAAACGTCAATCGAAGTTCAACTGTCATAACTGAAGTTGTTGGTTATATACTATTTGGTTTAATTAATAGGTTTAGGTAACAGCTTTTTACAATAAATATTAGTTTGGGTACCCACATCATTACACTTTTCACAAAATAAGACTGCAATATTGTATGTACTATAAAGTGGTTTCCCTACATCAATTTGTGTTCCAGTGGCATGTTTGGTGATCACAGATGGTTTCGGTGCTGTTACCCATACTCTCTACCTATTCTCCTTTTCTCCTTTTCTTCTTGCCTGCCTTGAAAACCTATCAACATTTCCACAACCCCATTTTTTGTAGCATGTTCGAAAAAATGGGAATGTCAGGGTGATCAATTTTCCGTCCACCTACAAAATGCTGACTGTAGACTTTGCTGTACTTTGTGGGTTGCCAAGTTTGCTATTTTTCTAAAAAGTTTTTTTTAATTTTTACATATATTACAATTATCAGACGACTTTGGTTACTTTTTGAATAATGAATTACAGTCGACCCCCCCATAACGCGGGTTCATATAATGCGGATTCGTATTTCGCGGCAAAAAATTGCAACCGTATTCGTATAAAGACGATAAAAGAGACTCGTAAAATGCGGTAAAACGTCATCGCCGACTCGTGTCGTGACAGGATTGGTCGAATCTGGACCAATAGTGGATGAGCAGCCAAAATACTTACACGCTACCGAGAGTTTAGGTGGGTAAGTTGAGTTTACTATCATCTGTACAGTATATAAATTAAGTACTGTAAGTCTAATACAGTACTGTAATTTTATACATTTCTTGTGAAAAAAAAAACATTTCTTATTCAACGGCCACAAAAATTATTTCTATTAATGATGTTTCCAAAGTTCAACGAATTTTTTGCAGAAAAATAAATTATCAGAAAACGCGCCTGCCGTTTGGCGCGTTGCTCCGCGATGAAAACAAGCTTAAGCAATGGCATAGTCAAACGGTGCACACTCAGTAAGTAATCCTACAATTTTTTGTTTATAGCATAGTTTATACGGATTATTCCCTAAAAATTATACGTGTTTTGGAAATGTTGAGTCGAATTAGTCTAGAATCGATTAATTTTATGGAAGAAAACCTTCAAACAGCCGTAGTCCGTAAACTACACACGTGCCGGGCTGTGATTGGCTCATGTATTTAAGGATTCCTACAACGTGAAATTCTTGTAAAGTGGAATGGTATCTACCGCGTTATAGGGAGGTCGACTGTATTTGAAATGANTATATATATATATTGTACACGCGATTTAATTATTACTTCTGTGTTATCTACTGTAAATCTTCAATGTTATCATTATTGTAACCTTGATTTACCCGGTAATGCTCTGTGGCACCGGGGATGTGTCTACGGACATATTACTATTAAATATATCTGTATCTGTCTGTTTGGTGCGCTGCTCCGCGATGAAAACAAGCTTAAGTAATGGCGTTGTTAAACGGTGCACACTTAGTAAGTAATCCTACAATTTTTTGTTTATAGCATAGTTTATATGGATTATTCCCAAAAAAAATTATACGTGTTTTGGAAATGTTGAGTCGAATTAGTCTAGAATCGATTAATTTTATGAAAGAAAACCTTTCAAACAGCTGTAGTTCGTAAACTACACACGTGCCGGGCTGTGATTGGCTCATGTATTTAAGGATTCCTACAACGTGAAATTCTTATAAAGTGGAATGTATCTACCGCGTTGTAGGGAGGTCGACTGTACTTGAAATGATCTTTAATGGTGTCCTGTGGCTAGTAATGACACCATTAAGCATTTTTTTAAATGTAGTTATTTATTATCAGGATTTTAGATTTTCGTAAATACAAAATGTTTTGCTATTTTTAATTATTACTCAATGCACTACATAAGTAATGGGTAGTAATATAAAGTGGACTATACCTATTTACTGCTAAAAAAGCACCCTAGCGTTTTACAGAGATAATTACAATACAATGCCTTTAATTAAATGTCAGTTATATATACATAAACAACTTTTAAAAAATACCTTCAATCTGCCAAATTGTAGCCAGCCATTTATCTTTCTTGCCAAGGTATTATCTATTCGGGAATGAATAAAACTTTGTACCTGGTGGTGCAGTAATATATGTAAGATGCTGACTTTCAGGGGCAATAAGTTAATTGTGTGTCAGGAGAGGCCTAGGGACTAATCGTATGTGGGTGGTAGCAGCAGAGGCAAAGATGACATGTCTTACAAGAACTGTTTATTTTAACATCAAAATTAACTTACATAATATTAACACAAGAATGCATCTAGATCATTTGTGGTTGGAGGAGTTCTAGACAGTTATTTTTTGAAGTTTTGTGTGGCAGAAAGCTGTGCTTCATTCTCACAGGAAGAAAACAAGCATGGTGTTTCAGTGCATATCCAACCCAAAGATGCACATGTTTTTCTGAAGCAGTTTTCTTTGCCTGCGTACNTGCACTACATAAGTAATGGGTAGTAATATAAAGTGGACTATACCTATTTACTGCTAAAAAAGCACCCTAGCGATTTACAGAGATAATTACAATACAATGCCTTTAATTAAATGTCAGTTATATATACATAAACAACTTTAAAAAATACCTTCAATGAAAATGCCCAAGAGGAATACTTACTCAATCTGCCAAATTGTAGCCAGCCATTTCTCTTTCTTGCCAAGGTATTGTCTATTCGGGAATGAATAAAACTTTGTACCTGGCGGTGCAGTAATATATGTAAGATGCTGACTTTCAGGGGCAATAAGTTAATTGTGTGTCAGGAGAGGCCTAGGGACTAATTGTATGTGGGTGGTAGCAGCAGAGGCAAAGATGACGTGTCTTACAAGAACTGTTTATTTTAACATCAAAATTAACTTACATAATATCAACACAAGAATGCAATCTAGATCGTTTGTGGTTGGGGGAGTTCTAGATAGTTATTTTTTGAAGTTTTGTGTGGCAGAAAGCTGTGGTTCATTCTCACAGGAAGAAAACAAGCATGGTGTTTCAGTGCGTATCCAACCCAAAGACGCGCATGTTTTTCTGAAGCAGTTTTCTTTGCCTGCGTACAGGTGGCACTCAACTCAGTTCCACTAGCTCTATAGATATATATTGCTATTTGTTTACTCATTGACTAATTCAGCAGTTTTCAACTGGGATGCCACTAGGCACACTAGAGTGTTGTGAAATGGATTAATGTAAGAATGCAGCACCAGACTTTAGTGATCTTCCAAGAAGTGGTTCCTCTTGTGGGAAGTGGCCTCTATTTTGGTATTAGACAAATGTGGAATACCTGGTAAACTCTACATGGTTAATTAGTGAAGTGCAAACCTAAACTAACTACCAGTGTTCAGTGGTTTCATCCAATTTCTTATTGGTGGGCCCCAGTGCTGAGCAGTTCCATAACACTTCTGGGCATTGCTAAAAATACTAAAAAGCAGTGGTGGATTCCTTATGAAATTAATGAAGCTTCACAGTTCCCTCCAATTCTGGTGAGGTCCTGAAGCAATTTTTTTTTAGTGAATGATGTTTTTAACAAAATTGATGGAATTTTTTAAAAGTATTTGTTATAAGGCTATTAGGTAAATTAAATACTTCGAGTGGATGTCACCATTTTACTGATATAAGAGAAACATTCACATGAAAATAAAATATTTATTTTAATGTTCTTTAACACCTCTTCATGTGAATGTTTCTCTTATATCAGTATAAGGCTATTTTAGTGATAAAATCATACCATAAGTTGATGGTTTGAAGTACTTAATATTGATGGTAGAATATGCTCTAATATCCATTTTATATGACCTCAAACCATTCCTGTAATTGGTCAAATTTCAAAATTCTCTTGAGGGCTTGCAATGCCTGAACTCCTAGTAGAGCACAGAATTTATTCATAGCCTACATTTTGGTAGTTGGATGCTCATTTCTAAGTCAAACTTTTTGTCAAAGACAAACTTTTAAATAAAAATACTTTCTGAAGACAATTTTCTTGTATAAGAGGTTCTTGCAAAAGAGTTCTCGGCGAGGTATCGAACAAGTCTCTTATACATAGTATTTATACTATCTCTTGACTCAAAAACAGAGGAAAAAGGATATTTGAAATTAGCAACTTTGAAAAAACAAGTTATATATATATAAATACAAAAACGAAATTCTTATTTATATTAATATTTTTAGACTGTACCTTGAATAACAGGATATCTAAAAATGAATCAAAAACAGTTAATTTCCAATAATATATTGATATCTTTAGATAGTACCTTGAATAACAAAATATTTAAAAATGAATTGAAAACAGTTAATTTTCAATAATAATTTAAAAATTATAAGAATTTCGTTCTTGTATTTATATATATGTAAAATTATATTTAAAATTAATTTAAAATTTATTACGATCTTATTATAAAGAAATTGATTAATCCTGCTTACAATTTCTTAAGTTTTCCATTTAACTTTTATCATAGTTATTAATATTTTGATTGGTTTATTTGGTTACGTCAANCAGTGGTCTGTTAAGCAGATGGTCCCTCAACCGAATGGCTAGAGTACCTAGATTATCAGAGTAGCGACACACGAGTCATTGTCACCATGTTTTGTTGCTGTCATCACGTGACCTTTGAGTTTACATTAAGAAATTACGATTATTTCAGTTTAATAAAGCATTTTGTTCGTTTTTTATTCAAGAATATGACGATGGATGAATCGATACCTTTATTAAACTGAAATAATTCGTGATGAATGGAACAAGTGCATGATGACTATTGCAAATAAATGTTTAACACCAACAAGGAGAATAAAATGAGCCAGCATTGCACAAGTATGCGATTGGGTGCTGCGTGCTTGGGAAGGTATTAAAACAAAGATCATTATTAAGTCATTCAAGAAAACCGGAATATCTAATGCTGTGGGTGGTACAGAAGATGAGGCAATCTATGAAGATTCTGATGATGATTCAGTCAATACTTTGGGAATTCAAGAAAAAAGGGATGATGAATCAGTCATTAATGACATCAGTAGTAGTAGTTTGACACATACTGATCACAAAATTAATTTTTAAAGAGAAATCTTAATCACAAATCTTAATTAAATTAATTTTATTTTAACAATAAGTTTAATATATTCCGTTTAATTATTAAATTTATTATAAAATTAAGTTGTACTAATTTGTAATAATAATTTTTTAAAATAAAAATTTGTTGAGTAAATTAAAATGTGACAATTTGAAATAATATAACATCCAAACAAAATTTCTTAAATCATAGTAATCACAAATGTTAATGAAATTATCAAATGTTTTGAACAATTAATTAGTTTTTCTAATCGAGTAGGTGTCAGATTTTTTCTAAATCACTTTATGAACTAATTTTTGTTTTGATTATAATCATGTTCTATTTGAATTTTATAGATCCGATAAAATTAAAACATGACAATTGTGATTAAATAAGTTTATTTTATTTAAATTTTTCCAGATTTTTCATTCACTTTATCTAAAACATGACATATTCTTGGNGTTCCAGTTTTTAAAAAGATTTTTTTTTTCTATCTGTCCACCTTAAAATAAAAATAATTCATTATACGTTGTGAAATAATTTAATAAGTTTTGTAAATTACTATTTGATCCAGCCTAGTTATATCCAATGGTTTTTCGTCTATAAAATTTAATCCATGAATTTATTTGCTAGTAAAATTGACTTGCCATTGATCTTTTGCCGATAATTGATACTTTTTAACAGAATCTATATAAATGTGTATTACAGTTTCTATAGGACGGTGTAATGTTTTTATGACCAACTGTCGATAAATAATTTTATGATCTTTCACTTGATCACAATGCTTCAAAATCTATTAGAATCGCATTCTGCAATTTTATATAAATAAAAATTAGGATTAGTATTATTTTATATTTAATAAGAAAATAACAAAATGATTTCATACATAAATATTTTTTACTGACCATATAGAATGTTCATTGATGTATCAAATGTCTTGTCTTCCTATTTTTGATATTATAACACGATTATATTCAATTATTTCATCCATTTTATTAAATTGTTAATGTGAAATCTGTAAAAATATAATTTTTAAAATTTAACATGTAATTGAATGAAGATGAAACTTATGTTTTTAAAATTAAAAGAATTTAGTTACTGAAATGAAAGTATAAAAATTTAACTCAAATTTTACAGTAGCAATAATAATAATATTAAAAAAAGTATCTTTCTTCAAATTAAATTTAAACTATGGGATCAAACAAACTCATTAATCTTTGAATTACTATATGGTTTATGCTAAACCATGACTTCTTTGAAATAATATTCATTTAACTGATAAACTGTAATTATAGATATTAAACTTATAAAATGAAACTCTGATTATACACATTTTTGTTTTTTATTAATTATGAACTCATGTAATAATTTAAATCAAGGTGAGATATCAATAAACTTTAAGAATGAATTTTACAACAATAAGGTAATTTATTGTAACACTATCTGTATTAGTTATATATTAAAGTAGGTACAATTAGATTAGTTTTAAATATACAGGTAATCCCCGTATAACACGGCACTTCTATNTCATATAACACCTACCGCTGAAGAGAATTGCCGAGAATCAAACGAACTATTTTCGATTTGATCAATTTTCTGGAACGTTTACAATCGTTCTGTAATCGAACCAATATACAATAACAAATTTGAATTTAAAACGGATCGAACATTTTTAATTAAAATCGAAATAGATAAAAATATTTATAACAATGTCTGAAATGTTATCAATTTAATACACCTAAATACTCAATGAAGACTAAACGTAGTTGAAAACAAAAAATAGTATCTAAAATAGTACAGTAGAAGCCGTTTTCCGGTTAAAACTTAATGCTCTACCTCTCCCCCGCGGGGAAATTTTGAAAAATCCTTTCTTAATGTGAATTCCCATGGCATACCCTACTAAAACGCATATAAAAACAAAAAATCGCATCTAAAATAGTACAGTAGAAGCCGTTTTTCCGGTTAACCCTTAATGCTCTCCTCTCCCCCACTTGGAAATTTCGAAAAATCCCTTCTTAGTGTGCGTTTTCATGATGTACCCTAACTGTGTACCAAATTTCACTTCTCTAGGTCCAGCGGTTTTCTCTGGGCGATGATGAATCAGTCAGTCAGTCAGGACAAGCAATTTTATATATATAGATAATGTCATGATTTTATTCGAGAATTACAAAAAAAAGTTCAATTGGAAAAGAAGTTCGGATAATTCGAAGTCGTGTTTTTCGGTCCCTTGAGTTTCGAAATAATGGGGTTTTAATGCACCGGGGATTTATATTAATATAAACGTACGGTACAAATATTAGAATAATAATTTAGCCACAAAATTATCGGCTTAAAATTTATTATAATATGTAATCTATTAAAGATAAATATATTTTATCAATTATGTACTCTATTTCTACAGTATTTAGACTGATAAAGCTTAGATTCTAAATTTATAGTATTTATTATAATTTTAGTAGAGGAAAAGGTGTTATTATGGAACCACTCCATTTCGAACTGATAATAAAGGCGAACTGTAGCGGATTGTGGCTGAACTGAACTAGGCAGACATCCATAGCAAGGGAAAAACCCGTTTCACTTCAGTTAAACGGTTGTCAGTAGTGAATCAGCAAATTTGTTTTTCAAAATTCGAAAGTTTTGAATGCTAAATGAATTTAATTATTTTTAAAATATAAATCATGTAGTTGTAGGTTCACTGGTGTATGTATTCTATTCCAGAGACTTAGGGGTACATATTAATCTCTGTGATGTTCACGTTTTTTAAAATTTGGTCTTGATGGACATAAGTTAATTCAAGATGGCGATTCCATTGATGCTTTTAATATGGAACCCAACTCCTCCGAACTCTAATTGCAAGCAGACATTCCTCCGGAGCAATTTGTGAAAAAGACACTAGGTAGAAACTCAATTCTACCTGAGAATATCGAAAAAGAGCTGCTGGAATACATATTGTTAATGGAGATCATATTTTTCTATTATAAAAGCATTTTTTCAATAAAATACATTGGAGTAAATAATTTTGTAATTATATAACATTCATTGTACTTTCCTATATGTTTTTGGATACATTAAAGCATTTTTTGAAAACACAGTAAAGTTCCATTTTACCACCCGATTTTCTCTAAGCCTACTTTCTGACTTTTTGTACAAAAGCCTTCAAAAACTATACTTATAGTTACACTAGCGAAAAATCCAATTAGGAACATTTAGTTTACTAGTTACCAGTACTTTTTGCACAAAAAATGTGGGTGTAGTTATGATACCTTGTTTACAATTCACTGAAATAAAAATGGGGTTCTGTAATACAACCTTCTCCTCTATTAGTACTAAAATCTAAAATTTTTGTATAATTCTTATAATTGCTTAGATACAACTTTTTTTATTTAAAAAATATTCCAAACTTTATCAATACTAATCAATTGTAAAATCTCATTAATACTGACAGAAAAAGATGGAACTTTTAGAGAAATTTGAAAGAGAGAGAGAAAAGAATAGAGAGCGGGAACGAAGAAGGAATAATGAGACATGACAACAGAGAGGAAAGGTTAAGAAAAAACAGGGAGAGAAATCAGTTAAGACGTCAAATAATAAGAACAAAAATACAAGAAACTAGAATGTCAGAAAGTGAAGATGAAGAAAGAATGCATGGTGAAAGAGCGGATGTACAGTACAAGGAGCGAGTGAAAGAGAAAGAGCGGGTGAACAATATGAGATTGAACAAAGAGAGCGGGCAAATGAAATAAGAGAAAGGAAGATTGAAAAAAAACAAAGGATGAATGAGCAGGGAAAGCGTGCGATTGAGGAAAGACAAAGGATAAATGAACAGAGAGCGTATTATTTATTTACTGTTCAAACGTTTTCAGCCTACTTCTGAAAAGCGTGTTCACCCTACGTTTTCAGCGTGTTCAAACGTTTTCAGCCTTCTTCTAAAGAGCGTGCGATTGAGGAAAGACAAAGGATAAATGAACAGAGAGCGTATTATTTATTTACTGTTCAAACGTTTTCAGCCTACTACCGTTCTACATTCGAACACAAAACTTTCGAATAAATTTTAAAATTTATTCGAAAGTTTTGTGTTCGAATGTAGAACGGTAATGTCTTGAGGATGAATGATCAGAAAGAGCGTGAAATTGAGGAAAGAGAGATGATGATTGAGTAGAAAGAGCGTGCGATTGAGGAAAGACAAAGGATAAATGAACAGAGAGCGTGTTATTTATTTACTGTTCAAACGTTTTCAGGCCATCCGCAAGACATTACCGTTCTGCATTCGAAATAAATAATAAGCTCAGCAAATTGGTGTTTGAGTATATTCATGTGTAAACTGCTGAGGAAGTGAGAGTAGAACAGAGAGCGAATGAAGAAAGACATGGAGAGGAACAAGAAAGAACGAGAAACTTAGAATCTTACATATTGAAAACATAAATAGTGTGAACATAAACAGTGTGTATGATTCGTTTTTTTGAAATTGTGTTTTCGTATTTATTTACTATTGAACACAAGACTGTGTTATTATTAAAACACTTGGCGTTTATCCACTTTATTCAGTTGATACGGACACTTTTACACGTTTCGGGCGTATAACCCCTCATCAGTCAACATTAAAAATGCAATGACACTCGTACAGCACAAGTTATTATTCACTGCTGTTAGGATAAGTTGATAACTTTGATATCATAAACAGCAGTGAATAATAACTTGTGCTGTACGAGTGTCATTGCATTTTTAATGTTGACTGATGAGGGTCTATATGCCCGAAACGTGTAAAAGTGCCCGTATCAACTGAATAAAGTGGATAAACGCCAAGTGTTTTAATAATAACACAGTCTTGTGTTCAATAGTAAATAAACAGTGTGTATCTTTAAATTTATGAAAGTGTTTATATAGTAGACCTATAGATTAAACATTACGTTTTAAAATTGTATAAACGTTAAATGCAGAAAAATTTTTCAGTATAATTGATTTGAATTTATAAATAATTTAATAGTGTCATTTATATAAAGACACAAATATACTAGACCAAGAGTGGCGAACCTACGACAAGCGCGCCCAAAGTGGCACATTTCATTAGGGCAAAGAGCTACAAAAGTTGATCAAAGATCAAACAATAAAAAAGTCATATATCAATATATAGTCATAGTGACAACAGAAATAGTCAATATTCTTATTTTACGCGTTAACGCGGGTTCAAAAAAATTCGCCACTCCTGCACTAGATAGACTCTTGCTTATCCGGCCATTTTCTCGCAGATATGTGCCAGATTAGCGACAATGCCGGATAACTAACATTGTATAGGATATTGTATAATGTGGGTATTTGTATTATGTTTATTATTAATATTAACTCTCAGCAACCATAAATTATATTTATCCGACAATCTTTACGAGTGTCAGTTAACTGAGAGTCCACTGTACACTGTGAGATATGCAAGGTAATCGAGATGCCGGATTAACAAGATTGTAGTGTATATTTACATTTATATGTTTATAACTTAAATAAATTTATTGAAATGTATTTTGAGATAATAAATATATAAAAATAATAAAATTATCCGACTTATTAAACAATTTCTGATTTTATTTTATAATTTTCCATTCATTGTTATCATTCTCCTTCCAAAAAAGCAGACGACTATTAATCTTCATTTCGCCACCTGCCGAGTAAAAGTGTTAATTTGTTTTATTTAAAACTTAATTTAATACGAAACTTATCGATGTAATGATCAAAAATTAATTATTTAATTTTGTGCCGTTATTATGAATATATAATATATTTATATGAGCTCAACACGAGCGAAAGTTTACATCGTAAATTATGGAAGTCCGGATCGTCCGGATCTGATTCGAATCTGGATTCCTCGAGATACTACAATATTTATTGTCAGTAGCTCGTTAACTATGGGCAAAAAAAGAAAATTTTCTGGAGCACTCACCAGCAATCTTTTATAAATTCATTACTC
This sequence comes from Centruroides sculpturatus, assembly GCF_000671375.1. Taxonomy (NCBI): domain Eukaryota; kingdom Metazoa; phylum Arthropoda; class Arachnida; order Scorpiones; family Buthidae; genus Centruroides; species Centruroides sculpturatus. Next base: position 96,211 of record NW_019384600.1, on the reverse strand, counting down.
TAGTAAGAACATCTGAATTTAAATTTGGTGCCATATCCAAGGACTTTAAATTCACTTAGCATTCAAAACTTGCGAATTTTGAAAAAAAAAAAAAAAAAAAAAAATTTGCTGATTAAATACGGACAACCGTTTTACTTCAGTTAAACGGTTGTCCGTATTTAATCGGCAAGGGCAGACATCCATAGTGTAAGAACGCCGATTGGGGGAGATTTTTATTCCCTACCGTCGGGATGGTCTAAGGTCTTAGCGTATGTGGGTGGCGGTTTGTAAAGGCAGCAAAGACAAGTGTTTTACAAAAGTAAACCGTTTATTTCGGACGAATATGCTTACACAATTTTTAGGCTTCGGTGCTGGTCTTGCGTTGTTGAGAATTTCGGCGGTGATCCGGTGCGTCGTCGTAGGGGCCCCTGGACAGTGTTGAGGAGAAAAAAAAGTTCGATGTCTCGAAAGTCGATGCACGAAAGATGGAGATACACGAACACAACAGAAGTTTTGATGGAAGTCTTGGTGGAAGTGGAAATCAAGTGGAAGTCTCTATGTCCTTGAATTTTGCGTTTTTATAGGGTTTTTGCGATCGGCTCCTTGTCAATTGGATAGATCTTACATCACCGTTTTCCAATTGGCCATCCACCTGTCTCCAGGTGTAAATGGAGCTTCGTTAAGTTCGTGGAAAAGGTCGGCTGGAGATGGTTTATCCGACACCATCTTTTCGAATCTGATCGCGTTTAATTGTTGACTATGACACCTTCGCTCATCTAGACATTTTTTT
>NW_019384600.1:4433-93828 GCF_000671375.1 Centruroides sculpturatus | reverse complement strand
GGGAGACTATCCGACTTTTTTGGAACGTGTTATAACGTACTGTTTTTTCTTTTCTAGAAGGGAGAGTTGCATATGTGGTGTGGCTGACTCGCCATTGGATGCGTTTCATATTATTGCTGTTTGTAGTTTTTTGTCAAAATTACGTGAGGACACATTTGGGGTTCCCTGTTTTTCATTTAATCAGTTTAAAAAAGTTATTTCTGATTTTGATTTATTTTTTAAGACTTAAAGCGCAAGTCGTGATTATTTATGTAAATTTTGTCTTGGGGCGTGGTCTGCCTATTACTGTATTTAATCCTGTGGTTGTTTGGACTGCTTGGGAGACTATCCGACTTTTTTGGAACGTGTTATAACGTACTGTTTTTTCTTTTCTAGGTAAGTTTTGTTTATAAATATGTCCCAGGCTCGGAAGCGGAAGACATTTTCTCCAACCGTTCCGGAAAGAGCAACAGCTAGGTTTAGGGGTGAGACTTCTGCTGGTGAAGAGGATATTGCGAATTTATTACAGGATTCTAATTTTGATGTGGCAGAGGGAGTTAGGCTTCTATTGCGATTGCATGTCTCGTTGAATGGTAAGGTGGATGAATTTATTAGAAGACTGGATCACTTGACAGAGTGGCTCAAGAATGTAGATGAGGCGTTGATTGATTTTGAGGTGAGGTTGGGGGAGGTTGAAGCAAAGGTTGGAGGGGATGTGATCGGTGTCGGACATTCGGGGGATATGGATAAAATTCTTACGAAATTGTCCTTTTTTGAGAGGGAACTGGATGCGATGGACAATCAGAGAAGGATGAACAATGTGGTTATTCACGGATTGGAAGAGAGGAAAGAGGAGTCGTCTCTGGAAATATTTGATACTGTTAGTTCTTTTGCGGTTAATACTTTGAATTTATCCGCGTTACATTTTGTAAATGTGCATCGGATTGGGAAAAGAATTGGAGATAAACCTAGACCAGTGATTTGTCAATTTGGGTCTTTTAGTGATAAATTAAAATTTAAAAAGGCTGTATTTGAAAATCGGAATCTTAATGTTGCTGTGTATGATGATTTTTCTAAACGTTTAAGGGATATTAGATACAACCTAAGGATTTTTGGAAAGAAAAAAAGGGAAGGAGCAAGGAATGTTCGGTTAAGCTATGATAAGTTATTGGTAGATGGAATTTAAAGGAGCACATGTATGACATTAGTAAAGGGAACAACAACACTATCTTGGCAATCACGGCACAATCGGACGGAGCAAATCTTAAGTGGGACGATGCAAGGATAGTTAGATCGGTCCATTCTCCGACTATCGCGTTTGGCATAGAAAAAATGCAGACACATAAGAGTAAAATAAATAACAATTGCTTAAACGCAAAAGATGCTAATGCTCTTCCAACGGCATGGAAATACTTGTTAGAAAAAGAAATGGGAATAAAAAACCCGTAAACTTACGGAGGATATATTTTACTAGTTTAATGTATATTTTTTGTTATACTCTTGGTTTTATTATTTTCTATATATGTTACTAATATTTCTTCTTCTTTCAGGTACGGACGGATAATTGCGGGCCTAGGAAGTCGTCCGACGGGTCCGGCTTATAATCGGGCAACCGCCGAAACTTACATTTTGTGGCAATTACGAACCCGAAGCCCCGTCCACCAATCGGTGGATAGGGCTTTGGGTGCGCGATTTAATGGGAAGGACAAAACCAACGAACGTTACCCGAAATAGCCTCCCCGGCGGAAAGATCTTAACGCCAGAATAAGTGTATTTTGCCCGTCGGTTTTGTCTCCTCCCGGGAAAGATTAAGAAAAACATCGGAAAGTATCGAAGTACCGTACGGTACGTACCGGAGGCACGAACGGATGCCTAGAACCGTAGGAAAATCTTTCCGTTTAGGCCATATTTGTAATTATAGTAGAATATAATCGTCGACCTTATTACGGCCGTAAAAAGTAATTACCACCGGCGGAGTCTGGGCCAAGTCCGAAATATTCCGCCCCTCTTCCGGCTAAAGCTTAGTTCACGGCGAGCGAATAGCGAAAGCGAGTTTTATTCGCTTAGCGAAATCGACCCATACGACCGAATGCGAAAAGCCATCGCAAATTTTAAGGAGCCAATCGTGCCAGCGAGAGAAACAAAATGGCCGCTTCCGATATTTCGTCGTTAATCGCGCGTTTATTTATTGAGGAAAAGATAAATCGATGCCGCGTGAGGGGAATATTAAAAATCCGTATTTGCAACATTTACTCTATTGCGTGAGAAAGTTTCTGTAGCCATGGCCAAAACAACGACAACCGCGCGACAACTAGCGGAAATACGATTGGTGGCGAAAAAGCTCGACCGTTCCGAACTTGGAAGCGATTCGCCGGAAACGACGTCAAGTGTGACGCGTTATTCGTTTTCGCCAGCGAATCGCCGCCGCCGCCAAAGGTTTTCTCTCCTTTATGTAAATACAATAAATCGTTTAAGCAAATGCCCCGAGCGCGGATGGGCGGGAAAGATTTCGGAAATCGGCCGCACCTATGCCTCGGAAATCGCTTTCTCCGTATTTTTACGCAAGTGACGAACGTCCGAAATACGAAAACCGCGTTGTAGGCAATTTTTAAAGGCAGCCGCGGATTTATCGGAGGAAAGAAGGAGACACACACTCGGATTTAAGACAATTGTATTTTACACAAATGGAGCGCGTTACACGGCAACGCGTGTTGGGACGCGGAAACCGATTCCGTCCTCTCCGTACGCCGACGCGTCTGGCGGACCTTCCCAAAAACCGGAGAAGCCACGGGCGGCGCCCGCCGCCTCTTCCGGCGGAAAACCCGGCCCCGCCCGCCGCGGGTGGAGGTCCGACCGAGCGGAAAGGAAGGGAAGACGGGAGGTGGCGCCTTTCCCGCCCGGCGGGCCGTAATTCGCTATAAAAAGACGCGTCCGGGTCCGACCGGATCGTCCTGCCGCCGTCCGAAGTCGGGGAGCCCGTCCGGCCTCCGACGTCCTTCCTCCGGGGATCACCTACAAAGACAAGTGACCAGCGGTTAGTCGGCTTATAACGGTCCGCAAACGCCGAACTGGACGGCGCGACTTTAATTCCGTTATATAAAACTTGGGGACCGCGCCCGCCGCCCGGTGGGTAAGGGTCGAGTTATAAACTCCGTAAAAAAAGTTTGGATCGATCAGACTTTTACGGTAGGGATACGAAGAATTGACCAACTGCGCGTGCGCTAAGTCGCCATCAGTCGATGTACAATCGGAAGTCGTGCCGGAAGCAACCGACGAAACTTTGACAAATTGATGGAAACGTAACTTTAGACCGACAATGCCGCTTCTTAATATAAAATTTTAAGAAAACAATTAATTTGCTCATAAAAAAATAATAAAATGAATAAATAATTATAGTGTTAGATGTAGCAATAACTACCGATGATTTTGCGCATGCTCACGATGGACTGCTTCGTAAACCGTAAAAATGTTTGTTTCGGAAAAGGCCTTACGGTAGTGTACAACTATTGCTATAGATATTCGGTGTAGCAAACATTTACGAATACGGATACGGTTACGTTACGGAGTTTATAACTCGCCTTGGCCAGGCCGTCGGGACCTTAATTAATGGAGACGTAGGAGCAAAAAAGTCGAAGGAACCGTATCCGTCAAATGTCGTCCTCGGCGGGATACGGTCCCGAAATCGGCTCGAAGCCCACTTCTGTCACCTATGTCCTTGGCGCGTTTAAGTCGAGAAGGCACCACCGGTGTCTTCAATAAAAAATAATAAACGCCTCGACTTCTACCCACCGAAAACGGTCTTTACCTCCAACCGGTACTACGACGTATTATCCCCGCACGGCCTCGTCCGGGCCGATCGTCCCACCTCTTAACACTATACGACGTCGAGTGGGTAACCGGAAGCCGACGTAGTCGCCGGGGCTAAATACTTAAAACGCCGTAGTCTAGGCGGAGCCGGCGGCTGCTGCCGATTTCGGGGACCGGATCTGGCCCATTGACATTTTTGCTCCCGCGGCTCCGTTAATTTAAGGTCCCGACGGCGTCGTCGACACTCGCAGTCGTACCCCCGGCGGGGTTTAAGCGTTCGGCGTAAATGCGCCGCGGTCCGTAACGCCGCATTTTCGGTTTATTTCCGTCCGGGACGAACGGAGAATCCCACACCCGGGTTCGACCGACGTCCGAGAACGGGACCGAAATTCCCAGCCCGCCTCCGACGAAGGAGTAAAAAAAGGCGAAAGTTACCGGAAATTGCGCGGAGGACGCCGGTAATAAAGTTAATTGAGTCGGAAATAAAACACGAAGAGAAGTTATAAAGGAAAGACTTTAATCTGGGTTTTTATAAAACTTGAACGGTTGGATGACCGCGCCGTCTTTACCGGATAATTCGCCCCCTTCGGTCGACCGGAGATAAAACCGCCGCCGCGGCGGAAGTCGTCTTTCGATCCGCGCGCGCGCGGAACCAATTAAAATGCGCGGGCGCGGGATTAAAAGGTGGACTTTAGGCGTGAGAAGAAAAGTTTAAACCGCGCGGAGGAAAAACAAAAGACAGAAATAAATATACAACCTTGTGGCCTTTCACCTATTCCTGTGTTTCTCTCTGGACTTCTTACCAGACTCTTCGCTCTCGGAACTGGCCGACCCGCTGGTCCTCCTCCTCTTGGGCGAGCGAGATCGACTGGCCGAACCGCCGCGTCGGTACCCGTACTTGGACGATTTCTTGGACTTCTTGGAGGCTCTGGACCTGCCGGAGCCGCTGGAAGGCGAGCTGCTGCCCTCTCTTCGGGACTTTTTGGACCCGCCGGTCCCGCGCCCGCCGCCCTCTCTGCCGGCGGAGCCGCTCCGACCGCGTTTGTACCTGGCGCGCCACCTACTGCCCGAACCGGCCTTGCCGTCGCGGCCGCTGCTGCCGTCCCTGCTGCCGCTACGCCTCTTGCCGTCCCTGCTGCGGCTGCGCCCGCTTCTCTTCCTGCCGCCGCTCCTTCCGCCGCCGTCGTTTCTTCGTCCCTCGCCCTCCCTCTTGCCCTCCCCGTCCCTGCCGCGGCCGGTCTTGCCCTCCCGACTGCCGTCCCTCTTTTTAGCTCGGCAGTCGTCGCGGCTCCTCCTGCGGCGTCGTCCCGCCCTGGCCTCTTTCTTCTTGACGCGCTTCCTGGCGCGGCAGCCGTCGGCCGACGAGCTGCTGGCGCTGTCCTCCTCAGAGTCCGTGCTGCTCTCGGAGCTTTTGCCGGCTCTGGCCGCCTCCGGGGCCGCCCGCACCCGAGTCTCTCGGGCCGCCGCCGCTTCCGACTTGGCTTCCTTGCCGGACTGTTTGCCCTCGGCCTCCGACTTGTCCGCCTCGGCGCCGGCACACACCGAGCCGCACTTCTCCTCCTCTTTCTTCTCCTTTCTGCTTCTGTCCGTCGGTTTGCTCTCTAAAACGAGAAAACAGCCGTTAATCCGCCGAACTTTCCTCCCGCCGCCGCCATTTTAAAAAAGCCTTCCGTGTGGGCAGCCGTTGGATTATTAAATAGCCTACTAGAATTTTATCGTCATTTTACCAACATTATTTTTCCTATTTTTTTCCTACATTTATTCCAGGTATTCAAAATATATTCTGTACACGGCGCTGCGCAATCACCGGGCTAAAATATAAATTGTCCCAATACTCCGCGGCCACAGAACTCGACCCTTTTTTTAAAATGACGACGACGTAAAAGTACTCAAGAATTAGTTTATCTTTTGCCAAAGTCGATGCGTTTGTTAAATAATTTTTCAGAAAAAATTGCCCGACAGTCGTGGTCATAAATTTCGCATTTACGGATGTCAAAAAGTTCCGTTCCCCCAACGCTGTAACGCCCGAATAGGATCCAGTCACCCTTAAAAAGTCCTAAGTGTTGCGTTGCCAAACAAAGTCAGTCAATTATTAGCCCGTACTAATAATAGGTCGTTGGTGTAACGGCGACGAGTTTAATTTTATTTCTATTAATCGACGTATGACGTGGCGTTTATAATCGCGTACGCCACGCCGGGGGCGGCCCACGTGGCATAAAATACGAATAAATATATCAAATACTGTACCTAGCTGAAAAATTCAAACGTTATTTTCTGCAACTTACGTGTGTGAATCGTTTTCCTGCAATTCACATACATTCCAGTTATTCTCAAAAGAAGAGATATCTTGGGTAATATCGAACTTTAAACGAGGGAAAGCCCCGGGACATCGTCTAATTACAATAGAAATTGTAAAACAAATCGATACGAGTTTCGAGAAGGACGTTCGGCGGAAGATGCTATATAAAAAGTAATTAAAGATATCGAAGAAGGGAGGAAACATAGGGTGGACAATTTGCTCTCAAGTCTTGATATAGAAGGTGCTTTTGATAACACACGGTGGACACTAATCCATGCTAAATTAGAGTAGGCAAATTTTCCAAACAATTTGTATCGTCTCGTATGTGATTATCTAACAAACAGAAAAGCATACGTAGAATATGCAAACAAAAATGGAAAAAAACACGACTATGGGGTGTCCACAGGGATCCTGTCCTGGACCCATTTTTTGGTTAATTATATTAAACGATCTCTTGAAAATCAATACATTATCGGAATCAAAAATAACGGCATTTACTGACGATCTGTTAGGCAAAAAGCAGAAAACAAATAGAAATAAAATGTAAGAATATACTGGATAAAATAGAGACGTGGGGAAATGCAAACACAGTTAAATTTAATCCAGAGAAGACAAACGCCACAGACTTTACAACACGCAAAGTGGCAAACGGGAAACCCACAATTAAAATGCAAAATAAATCGATTAAATGCGTAAACCAAATTAACTATTTAGAAGTAACAATAGATAACAAACTTTTCTGGAATGCACACCTAGAAACAATTAAGAAAAAAGTGGGTAACCTATTTCAAAAAATAGCGAAAATATGAAGAACGGAAAGAATGGAGTATAGGTGGTAGGGCTTTAACACACATTTATAAAGGTGCTGTAATCCCAATTGTCACATATGCTGCCCAAATTTTGGGGAAGACGATGGAGTCGACACACACGAAACAAAAAATAGTCTACAAAAAGATTAACCGGATAAGCCGAAGGAAGAAAAATATAAAAATTACTATTTGTACAGACACCAGGCTGTACTAAAAGCTCTTAACCACGGTAACGATAAAAGCCAACTAATAGATAATACGAGACGAAATATTGCGAAAAGTGATAATATAGTCGTGTTCGGCCGGGTCAAAGCCCATTTCGGAGACCGAGGAAATGGAAGAGCGGACAGTCTGGCTAAAGAGGCTAATTATCTAAAAACAAAGGAATCATACGGAAAAATATCCACAAAATACATAAAAACTGAAATCGGTGGCAACGACCATGGGAAATAACTACGAAAGGAAGGGAACTCATTGAATACATACCAGATATTAACCAGAGGTTAAACAACAAAACATCTACAAATTGGACACAAATTTACAAGATTCGTGACGGGACACGGACATTTTGCGATACACCATTATAGATTTAATCATCGACACGATAAAAATTTGTGGGGTAAGCGACGTACACGTCTTATTTAACCGTACGCGATATGAAAAAATAAGAAACGAACTAAAATTAGTTTATAATAAAGAAAGTTACAATTGGCCTATTAGGAAAAGTAGCCTTATAAATAATGTTAGCGTATATTATTATTATTTCAATAAATTTATAAAAGCGGAACATAAAAATCTCTCTCATAGATCATTGTCGAACTAATGATATCAAATACCTTACTCGACGAAACAACATAATTAATGTAAATAAAAATAGAATTGTCGGGTATCACAGAATCGCGACTACGACCGCGACTATGTAATCGTAACTGCCCGCCAAGCGGGGTTAATTAAAAGAGGCAGTAGCATTTAATGCTACGGGTCGGAGGGAGTGCTCCACTAAATGTAATGTATGTTTTTCCGCAATGAATTTAGTAAAAATTAAAGCCAGAAACCAACTAACAGACCGGTCCAAACTAATTTAAAACTAGCAGTGGCTAATACTTAACAAAATTTTTCCGATATATTACATTTACCTGGGTTCCAGAAGCTAAATTATGTAAGNTAGTAACGCGCAAGAAAAGTAAAAGAAAAATTTAATAACGGTATTCAATTCAAGATGATATTGCTTTATTTTAAAAAGCAATATTTTATCTCCTTGGCTTTGTTTTTCTTAATGTAAAATACTTTCCAAATGATTTTTAAATATCTAGCACAGAGTGAAATACTAATCCATTTATTAAGTAAATTTATTAAACCGTATTTAAAAAACTATGGAAAATTATACAGCGATTTAAACGATGTCACAAATTGAAATTAAAACTGCTGGTATCTCGCATTAATTAGTAGACCGTGGTTAGGTGCGCAGCCTTACTGTCGCGAAGTTAGGCGCTAGGGGAACTATAGTCTCTGTTTCAAAAATCAATTTTTCAAGTCAGTTTCTTTCGCGATCTTTTCATATCAGATGTTTGTGGGGGTGTTTTTTTGGTGTATTAATCAACAAAACTACTTTAAATATGTCGTTTTGATTTATTACTAACGAAAAACAGAAAGTCTCCCGTTTTTAGGAATTTTTCAAAAAAAAATTGTCAACTTCAAAAGTGTATTTTACAAACTGTAAACAAGTCTGATGCTATCTAAGCTCTCAATCGCTTTCCCGTATGTTTTTTAACTGCCACAACAGTTAAATTCTTTGTACCAAACCCTGGGCCAAAAATATTTCCAAAAATACACCATCTAAAATCATACAGCAACTAGAGGTAAAAATGGGGATTATTGGCAGATAACATCGATAGTAAACTTCTTTTACGCTGTAATTGGTTACTTTATATGTCTGTTATTAGATCCACCTATAAAAGCAATTGCGGGAAAAATTTCCGCGAAATGCCACGCCCCCGCAGGCTACCACATCGAAGTATGTAAACAATCGCTATAAAATAGCGTGTTTTAATCGTTTTTTCACTTTAATTTCCCGCGCGCCTAACCGTAAGTAATGGCGAAACGTCGTCGCGCGGTAGACGATCGGCCAACGAAACGTTAATATTCAAAACATGCGCTATAATTTTATATTTTAAAATAAAACTTGGAAAAGATCTATTAAGCGCGGGCAGACTCCTAGATTTTCCGGTAGACGGGTGTGGCCGAGTCTAGTGGAAAAACTGCGTAAATCCGGGACGATCCAACGAATTTATTCAAAATTTAAGACTTCCGTAGTTCTGGCGGCAGACACTAAACATTTTAAATTTCATACAAATCGATCGGTCGGTCTGGGAGATAATAACGATTAAATTTGACACTTCAACATCAAACGCGTGGCCGAGCTCTACGATATGTTTATTACAACGAAAAAGTAGTCGTAATCGATTTAAAGTTTGTTTCGACACTCGTTGTTCTTCGGGCTTCTTTCCAATGTAATTTAATAACCTGGAAAAATTTTGGCGGCTCGCGGGTCGAAAATCGCCGGTTTGGCCGATATTCGACTAGACGCGAATCCTTTGCGTTTATATTTGATTGAACTAAAACGCTTTTAAGTACGTAAGGTAGGTACTGTACATATATTTTCCGTTAATACGTATCGTTAAAACGAAGGATTTTGACCGTAAGTCACTTTAAAAATTATAATCTTTTATTACTCGAAACCGAAGCGTATCGGTAATGGACATTTCGATAATTTACGCAATAAAAGCGGACGTACGAATTAAACAAGCTACGTTTTATAAGGGTTAAAGTCGATCTCATCGGTAATAAGCCACGTCGTCTACTTATCGCCTATTAACAGAAAATAATACGTACGATTTTCAAATTAAAAGTATCGTTTGGCTTTTTTTACCGCCGACCGTTACACGGTATAAAAAATTACCAAGTGTTTAGAAATATACGATTAGTTTTCAATGTTTAACTAAATGAATCCTAATTTTGAATGGAGGGATGGCGTTTAATGCAATAGCATTTCTATCCAACCGTGCGAATCGGCGATTATTGTTAAATAATAATTCCGCGGCCGCGACGATTATTCGGCCAGAAGGGACGAAACAGCCGACCGACCGGTGGAGGGGCCTCCCAGGCGTAAACGGGACCGAACGAACTTCCCGAAGGACGATTCGAGTCCGGTATTCACGCGCGCCAACGGACGACGAAACGGCAAAAATTAGACCAATAGCAAGGCCGTTTAGCAACGTCGTCGTAAAGATAACGTTCGAACTTCGACGGTGGACCAGCTAAAAAGCTTTATTTGTACGCTAATACGCTATATTACCATCCGATTTATATATTAATGTCAAATAGACGTACTTACCGCGTAAAGTATTGGGAATCGTAATTCGGCGTGGGAGTATTGGATATTCCTAACTTTCGACGATTTAGAATATTTTTCCTATCCAAATTATTCGTTTTTCGGATTTTTAATTTGCCGTAAGATCGAAGGCAAACTTAAAGTAATCGATGCGACGAAGCAATCCCGGTAGACGCCATTTTCGACTACTGTCACGCGGCCTACTTTCTGTAGTAGTTCGTTCATATTTACGGCTGGCAGATGGCGCGTTTCGATCGTAGGAGTACACGCCACGCGGAAAGATGGAACGGCAACCGTTTCCGCACGCGATTACCGGGCTTAATCCGAAAACCGTTGGCTACCGACGTGTCGAAGGCGTCACGCGGTACCATCTCACACTCCGACGTCAAATCGGTAGTCTGGGGAGACTATCCGACTTTCTTTGGAGCGTGTTATAACGTACTGTTTTTTTCTTTTCTAGGTAAGTTTTGTTTATAAATATGTCCCAGGCTCGGAAGCGGAAGACATTTTCTCCAACCGTTCCGGAAAGAGCAACAGCTAGGTTTAGAGGTGAGACTTCTGCTGGTGAAGAGGATATCGCGAATTTATTACAGGATTCAAATTTTGATGTGGCAGAGGGAGTTAGGCTTCTATTGCGATTGCGTGTCTCGTTGAATGGTAAGGTGGATGAATTTATTAGAAGACTGGATCACTTGACAGAGTGGCTCAAGAATGTAGATGAGGCGTTGATTGATTTCGAGGTGAGGTTGGAGGAAGTTGAGGCAAAGGTTGGAGGGGATGTGATCGGTGTCGGACATTCGGGGGGATATGGATAAAATTTTTACGAAATTGTCCTTTTTTGAGAGGGAACTGGATGCGATGGACAATCAGAGAAGGATGAACAATGTTGTTATTCACGGATTGGAAGAGAGGAAAGAGTCGTCTCTGGAAATATTTGATACTGTTAGTTCTTTTGCGGTTAATACTTTGAATTTATCCGCGTTACATTTTGTAAATGTGCATCGGATTGGGAAGAGGATTGGAGATAAACCCAGACCAGTGATTTGTCAATTTGGGTGTTTTAGAGATAAATTAAGATTTAAAAAGGCTGTATTTGAAAATCGGAATCTTAATGTTGCTGTGTATGATGATTTTTCTAAACGTTTAAGGGATATTAGATACAACCTAAGGATTTTTGGAAAGAAAAAAAGGGAAGGAGCAAGGAATGTTCGGTTAAGCTATGATAAGTTATTGGTAGATGGAATTTAAAGGAGCACATGTATGACATTAGTAAAGGGAACAACAACACTATCTTGGCAATCACGGCACAATCGGACGGAGCAAATCTTAAGTGGGACGATGCAAGGATAGTTAGATCGGTCCATTCTCCGACTATCGCGTTTGGCATAGAAAAAATGCAGACACATAAGAGTAAAATAAATAACAATTGCTTAAACGCAAAAGATGCTAATGCTCTTCCAACGGCATGGAAATACTTGTTAGAAAAAGAAATGGGAATAAAAAACCCGTAAACTTACGGAGGATATATTTTACTAGTTTAATGTATATTTTTTGTTATACTCTTGGTTTTATTATTTTCTATATATGTTACTAATATTTCTTCTTCTTTCAGGTACGGACGGATAATTGCGGGCCTAGGAAGTCGTCCGACGGGTCCGGCTTATAATCGGGCAACCGCCGAAACTTACATTTTGTGGCAATTACGAACCCGAAGCCCCGTCCACCAATCGGTGGATAGGGCTTTGGGTGCGCGATTTAATGGGAAGGACAAAACCAACGAACGTTACCCGAAATAGCCTCCCCGGCGGAAAGATCTTAACGCCAGAATAAGTGTATTTTGCCCGTCGGTTTTGTCTCCTCCCGGGAAAGATTAAGAAAAACATCGGAAAGTATCGAAGTACCGTACGGTACGTACCGGAGGCACGAACGGATGCCTAGAACCGTAGGAAAATCTTTCCGTTTAGGCCATATTTGTAATTATAGTAGAATATAATCGTCGACCTTATTACGGCCGTAAAAGATAATTACCACCGGCGGAGTCTGAGCCCGGTCCGAAATATTCCGCCCCTCTTCCGGCTAAAGCTTAGTTCGCACCGAGAGAATAGCGAAAGCGAATGAGAAAAGCGAGTTTTATTCGCTTAGCGAAATTGACCCATACGACCAAATGCGAAAAACCATTGCGAATTTTAAGGAGCCAATCACGCAAGCGAGAGAAACAAAATGGCCGCTTCCGATATTTCGTCTTTAATCACGTCTTTATTTATTCAGATAGACAGATAAAACGATGCGTATTTACATTTACTCTATTGCGTGAGAAAGTTTCTGTAGCCGTCTGGAAAACAACAACCACGTGACAACTAGCGGGAAAACGATTGGTGTCGAAAAAGCTCGACCGTTCCGAACTTCGAAGCGATTGGCCGGAAACGACACGTCTGACGCGTTATTCGTTTTCGCACGAGAATCGCAATCAGTGCGAACTAAGCTTAAATAAAGCCGGCCTCGGCATCCTTGGCCGTACAGACGGTCCCGCCCGCCGCCTCCGCCAAAAGTTTTCTTTCCTTTACGTAAATAAAATAAATCGCTAAAACAAATGCCCCGAGCGCGGATGGGCGGGAAAAATTTCGGAAATCGGCCGCACCTACGCCTTGGANAAATTTAGAGCAAGCGAGAGGTTGCGAGCGATTTAGTTTTCGCAAAGGAAAACCATGCACAAACGAGAAGCGAGAAATAACGCTGGCGAGAGCGAATTTCTGGTTCTCGCACATATCTGACAGGTTTTGATATTTATCGCGTCTGGCCTCTTCTCGCCACATATTCTCGCTCGCTCGCGTCTGCATAGTCGCACCCTAAGTCTACCAACCAATTTTCAATGAGTATTAGCATAGAGACAAGACAGTAACCCCACTTTTAGACTGGCATATCTTCGCATTCTCAGCAAATATTCTAATGGATGCAGAATATGAAGATGAGATTCCAGACATTTAAGTTATTCATTTCTAACAGTGATAAATAATAATACTAAACTATGATGAAAATCAACGTTGGGAAGGCAAGACTGCAATCCATTAGATGAACTAATTAGATCCACTTGATGGAAGATGTTTGTGCGCTAAGAAAAGCAACTGCTGATGTTATACTTTCCCATAACTTCCAAGAGCCAGGATCTACGCTTTGGCAAAAATGGCATTAATCCTGTACTGGTATGTCCAATCTCAGTAAAATTAGCATTACCATCTGAAAACATTACACACTTACTTTCAAACTCTTTTGGATATTAACTGTGTAATCTGTGCATCTCACCGAATATTTTGTGAAATACTTGTTTTTCTTTCTTTTCTACATTTCCCATTAAATTCATTAAAAACACCTTATTTGTATTTTTGAGTTTACTGCAAAACTTTAGAGTAACAAGGTATTTACTACAGTCTGTTCGTTTATTTTCCATTCTCTTAAGGCACTTCTGTTTATATATGCGTGTGCGCAATAGGTGTACATAAAACTAATTTCATATATAGTAAAATATATAAAATATGTACATAAAATTTAGAAATAATCAAAGGTCACACTGATGGTCCAAACTAATTTAAAACTAGCAGTGGCTAATACTTAACAAAATTTTTCCGATATATTACATTTACCTGGGTTCCAGAAGCTAAATTATGTAAGTATACCTGTACTAATTTATAATTATACACGAATAAATAATTGCGATTTATCGACATTTTTGAACCGATGCTCTTTTATAGCCCATTCTCGAGTTTTTATTAAAAAAAAGAGCATCCAATATGTATAGCTCGCTACGGAACGATAAAGTAGGCTTAAAAAAGGAAGAGAAAGCTGGGGTATATAAAATACCATTTGAAAATCAACAGTTAGGAATGGAAAAAGATTATGTGGGCGTGACTAGAAGAAATCTGGTGGTACGTCTACGAGAACATAGATACGACGTTGACAAAGGACACAATATCAGCGATTACGGCGCAGACTAAAGGAGCTGTTGTAAAATAGGAAGAGGCTAAAGTCATTAAAACGGTGCTCTCTCCATTTATTGTGCTGGAGATGGAAAAGGTAGAAATTTATAAAAATAAAATGAAAAACCGTTGCCGAAATGCTAGGGATGCTAATGCGCTTCCAACAGCGTGGAAATATATAATAAAGAATGGGAGTTAAAAATATATTAGGCAGGTTGAAAAGGTTTGTAAAAATAAAAGAATTTTAAGCTCGGCAAAATTAGGTGTTGGTGAAACTTCAGTTTTATTTCCCACTTTTTTCTCAGTAATTTATCTTTCGGAAATGTGCGCGTATTTACTGCGTTTGATGAACCTTTAGACTTACATGCAAATACACAACAATGCTTATTAGTTATCATTGTAGTTGAACGCTTTCTCATTTAACAGACCACAGACTTTACACCCATACCAGCGGCTAATACCGCTAGGTGCAAGATCTATCGTTGGCACAAGCGAATAATGTTTCCATTTCGCATTTAAAACACGTGGTTTCCCTGCATTTTGCCAAATATTCCCAATTGGCATATTCTGAACCCCTGGTGATACCTTCTTAAAACAGATAAACGACCGATACGTCTATTTCAAAGAAGTTTTTAATTATTATAAAAGAATGAAGATATTGTTTCAAATAAAGTTTATTTTAGTTTTTACTGTCTAAGCCTGTTGCGANTTACAGGATTCAAATTTTGATGTGGCAGAGGGAGTTAGGCTTCTATTGCGATTGCGTGTCTCGTTGAATGGTAAGGTGGATGAATTTATTAGAAGACTGGATCACTTGACAGAGTGGCTCAAGAATGTAGATGAGGCGTTGATTGATTTCGAGGTGAGGTTGGAGGAAGTTGAGGCAAAGGTTGGAGGGGATGTGATCGGTGTCGGACATTCGGGGGGATATGGATAAAATTTTTACGAAATTGTCCTTTTTTGAGAGGGAACTGGATGCGATGGACAATCAGAGAAGGATGAACAATGTGGTTATTCACGGATTGGAAGAGAGGAAAGAGGAGTCGTCTCTGGAAATATTTGATACTGTTAGTTCTTTTGCGGTTAATACTTTGAATTTATCCGCGTTACATTTTGTAAATGTGCATCGGATTGGGAAGAGGATTGGAGATAAACCTAGACCAGTGATTTGTCAATTTGGGTGTTTTAGTGATAAATTAAGATTTAAAAAGGCTGTATTTGAAAATCGGAATCTTAATGTTGCTGTGTATGATGATTTTTCTAAACGTTTAAGGGATATTAGATACAACCTAAGGATTTTTGGAAAGAAAAAAAAGGGAGGAAGGAGCAAGAAATGTTCGGTTAAGCTATGATAAGTTATTGGTAGATGGAATTTAAAGGAGCACATGTATGACATTAGTAAAGGGAACAACAACACTATCTTGGCAATCACGGCACAATCGGACGGAGCAAATCTTAAGTGGGACGATGCAAGGATAGTTAGATCGGTCCATTCTCCGACTATCGCGTTTGGCATAGAAAAAATGCAGACACATAAGAGTAAAATAAATAACAATTGCTTAAACGCAAAAGATGCTAATGCTCTTCCAACGGCATGGAAATACTTGTTAGAAAAAGAAATGGGAATAAAAAACCCGTAAACTTACGGAGGATATATTTTACTAGTTTAATGTATATTTTTTGTTATACTCTTGGTTTTATTATTTTCTATATATGTTACTAATATTTCTTCTTCTTTCAGGTACGGACGGATAATTGCGGGCCTAGGAAGTCGTCCGACGGGTCCGGCTTATAATCGGGCAACCGCCGAAACTTACATTTTGTGGCAATTACGAACCCGAAGCCCCGTCCACCAATCGGTGGATAGGGCTTTGGGTGCGCGATTTAATGGGAAGGACAAAACCAACGAACGTTACCCGAAATAGCCTCCCCGGCGGAAAGATCTTAACGCCAGAATAAGTGTATTTTGCCCGTCGGTTTTGTCTCCTCCCGGGAAAGATTAAGAAAAACATCGGAAAGTATCGAAGTACCGTACGGTACGTACCGGAGGCACGAACGGATGCCTAGAACCGTAGGAAAATCTTTCCGTTTAGGCCATATTTGTAATTATAGTAGAATATAATCGTCGACCTTATTACGGCCGTAAAAAGTAATTACCACCGGCGGAGTCTGGGCCAAGTCCGAAATATTCCGCCCCTCTTCCGGCTAAAGCTTAGTTCACGGCGAGCGAATAGCGAAAGCGAGTTTTATTCGCTTAGCGAAATCGACCCATACGACCGAATGCGAAAAGCCATCGCAAATTTTAAGGAGCCAATCGTGCCAGCGAGAGAAACAAAATGGCCGCTTCCGATATTTCGTCGTTAATCGCGCGTTTATTTATTGAGGAAAAGATAAATCGATGCCGCGTGAGGGGAATATTAAAAATCCGTATTTGCAACATTTACTCTATTGCGTGAGAAAGTTTCTGTAGCCATGGCCAAAACAACGACAACCGCGCGACAACTAGCGGAAATACGATTGGTGGCGAAAAAGCTCGACCGTTCCGAACTTGGAAGCGATTCGCCGGAAACGACGTCAAGTGTGACGCGTTATTCGTTTTCGCCAGCGAATCGCCGCCGCCGCCAAAGGTTTTCTCTCCTTTATGTAAATACAATAAATCGTTTAAGCAAATGCCCCGAGCGCGGATGGGCGGGAAAGATTTCGGAAATCGGCCGCACCTATGCCTCGGAAATCGCTTTCTCCGTATTTTTACGCAAGTGACGAACGTCCGAAATACGAAAACCGCGTTGTAGGCAATTTTTAAAGGCAGCCGCGGATTTATCGGAGGAAAGAAGGAGACACACACTCGGATTTAAGACAATTGTATTTTACACAAATGGAGCGCGTTACACGGCAACGCGTGTTGGGACGCGGAAACCGATTCCGTCCTCTCCGTACGCCGACGCGTCTGGCGGACCTTCCCAAAAACCGGAGAAGCCACGGGCGGCGCCCGCCGCCTCTTCCGGCGGAAAACCCGGCCCCGCCCGCCGCGGGTGGAGGTCCGACCGAGCGGAAAGGAAGGGAAGACGGGAGGTGGCGCCTTTCCCGCCCGGCGGGCCGTAATTCGCTATAAAAAGACGCGTCCGGGTCCGACCGGATCGTCCTGCCGCCGTCCGAAGTCGGGGAGCCCGTCCGGCCTCCGACGTCCTTCCTCCGGGGATCACCTACAAAGACAAGTGACCAGCGGTTAGTCGGCTTATAACGGTCCGCAAACGCCGAACTGGACGGCGCGACTTTAATTCCGTTATATAAAACTTGGGGACCGCGCCCGCCGCCCGGTGGGTAAGGGTCGAGTTATAAACTCCGTAAAAAAAGTTTGGATCGATCAGACTTTTACGGTAGGGATACGAAGAATTGACCAACTGCGCGTGCGCTAAGTCGCCATCAGTCGATGTACAATCGGAAGTCGTGCCGGAAGCAACCGACGAAACTTTGACAAATTGATGGAAACGTAACTTTAGACCGACAATGCCGCTTCTTAATATAAAATTTTAAGAAAACAATTAATTTGCTCATAAAAAAATAATAAAATGAATAAATAATTATAGTGTTAGATGTAGCAATAACTACCGATGATTTTGCGCATGCTCACGATGGACTGCTTCGTAAACCGTAAAAATGTTTGTTTCGGAAAAGGCCTTACGGTAGTGTACAACTATTGCTATAGATATTCGGTGTAGCAAACATTTACGAATACGGATACGGTTACGTTACGGAGTTTATAACTCGCCTTGGCCAGGCCGTCGGGACCTTAATTAATGGAGACGTAGGAGCAAAAAAGTCGAAGGAACCGTATCCGTCAAATGTCGTCCTCGGCGGGATACGGTCCCGAAATCGGCTCGAAGCCCACTTCTGTCACCTATGTCCTTGGCGCGTTTAAGTCGAGAAGGCACCACCGGTGTCTTCAATAAAAAATAATAAACGCCTCGACTTCTACCCACCGAAAACGGTCTTTACCTCCAACCGGTACTACGACGTATTATCCCCGCACGGCCTCGTCCGGGCCGATCGTCCCACCTCTTAACACTATACGACGTCGAGTGGGTAACCGGAAGCCGACGTAGTCGCCGGGGCTAAATACTTAAAACGCCGTAGTCTAGGCGGAGCCGGCGGCTGCTGCCGATTTCGGGGACCGGATCTGGCCCATTGACATTTTTGCTCCCGCGGCTCCGTTAATTTAAGGTCCCGACGGCGTCGTCGACACTCGCAGTCGTACCCCCGGCGGGGTTTAAGCGTTCGGCGTAAATGCGCCGCGGTCCGTAACGCCGCATTTTCGGTTTATTTCCGTCCGGGACGAACGGAGAATCCCACACCCGGGTTCGACCGACGTCCGAGAACGGGACCGAAATTCCCAGCCCGCCTCCGACGAAGGAGTAAAAAAAGGCGAAAGTTACCGGAAATTGCGCGGAGGACGCCGGTAATAAAGTTAATTGAGTCGGAAATAAAACACGAAGAGAAGTTATAAAGGAAAGACTTTAATCTGGGTTTTTATAAAACTTGAACGGTTGGATGACCGCGCCGTCTTTACCGGATAATTCGCCCCCTTCGGTCGACCGGAGATAAAACCGCCGCCGCGGCGGAAGTCGTCTTTCGATCCGCGCGCGCGCGGAACCAATTAAAATGCGCGGGCGCGGGATTAAAAGGTGGACTTTAGGCGTGAGAAGAAAAGTTTAAACCGCGCGGAGGAAAAACAAAAGACAGAAATAAATATACAACCTTGTGGCCTTTCACCTATTCCTGTGTTTCTCTCTGGACTTCTTACCAGACTCTTCGCTCTCGGAACTGGCCGACCCGCTGGTCCTCCTCCTCTTGGGCGAGCGAGATCGACTGGCCGAACCGCCGCGTCGGTACCCGTACTTGGACGATTTCTTGGACTTCTTGGAGGCCCTGGACCTGCCGGAGCCGCTGGAAGGCGAGCTGCTGCCCTCTCTTCGGGACTTTTTGGACCCGCCGGTCCCGCGCCCGCCGCCCTCTCTGCCGGCGGAGCCGCTCCGACCGCGTTTGTACCTGGAGCTCCACCTACCGCCCGAACCGGCCTTGCCGTCCCGGCCGCTGCTGCCGTCCCTGCTGCCGCTACGCCTCTTGCCGTCCCTGCTGCGGCTGCGCCCGCTTCTCTTCCTGCCGCCGCTCCTTCCGCCGCCGTCGTTTCTTCGTCCCTCGCCCTCCCTCTTGCCCTCCCCGTCCCTGCCGCGGCCGGTCTTGCCCTCCCGACTGCCGTCCCTCTTTTTAGCTCGGCAGTCGTCGCGGCTCCTCCTGCGGCGTCGTCCCGCCCTGGCCTCCTTCTTCTTGACGCGCTTCCTGGCGCGGCAGCCGTCGGCCGACGAGCTGCTGGCGCTGTCCTCCTCAGAGTCCGTGCTGCTCTCGGAGCTTTTGCCGGCTCTGGCCGCCTCCGGGGCCGCCCGCACCCGAGTCTCTCGGGCCGCCGCCGCTTCCGACTTGGCTTCCTTGCCGGACTGTTTGCCCTCGGCCTCCGACTTGTCCGCCTCGGCGCCGGCACACACCGAGCCGCACTTCTCCTCCTCTTTCTTCTCCTTTCTGCTTCTGTCCGTCGGTTTGCTCTCTAAAACGAGAAAACAGCCGTTAATCCGCCGAACTTTCCTCCCGCCGCCGCCATTTTAAAAAAGCCTTCCGTGTGGGCAGCCGTTGGATTATTAAATAGCCTACTAGAATTTTATCGTCATTTTACCAACATTATTTTTCCTATTTTTTTCCTACATTTATTCCAGGTATTCAAAATATATTCTGTACACGGCGCTGCGCAATCACCGGGCTAAAATATAAATTGTCCCAATACTCCGCGGCCACAGAACTCGACCCTTTTTTTAAAATGACGACGACGTAAAAGTACTCAAGAATTAGTTTATCTTTTGCCAAAGTCGATGCGTTTGTTAAATAATTTTTCAGAAAAAATTGCCCGACAGTCGTGGTCATAAATTTCGCATTTACGGATGTCAAAAAGTTCCGTTCCCCCAACGCTGTAACGCCCGAATAGGATCCAGTCACCCTTAAAAAGTCCTAAGTGTTGCGTTGCCAAACAAAGTCAGTCAATTATTAGCCCGTACTAATAATAGGTCGTTGGTGTAACGGCGACGAGTTTAATTTTATTTCTATTAATCGACGTATGACGTGGCGTTTATAATCGCGTACGCCACGCCGGGGGCGGCCCACGTGGCATAAAATACGAATAAATATATCAAATACTGTACCTAGCTGAAAAATTCAAACGTTATTTTCTGCAACTTACGTGTGTGAATCGTTTTCCTGCAATTCACATACATTCCAGTTATTCTCAAAAGAAGAGATATCTTGGGTAATATCGAACTTTAAACGAGGGAAAGCCCCGGGACATCGTCTAATTACAATAGAAATTGTAAAACAAATCGATACGAGTTTCGAGAAGGACGTTCGGCGGAAGATGCTATATAAAAAGTAATTAAAGATATCGAAGAAGGGAGGAAACATAGGGTGGACAATTTGCTCTCAAGTCTTGATATAGAAGGTGCTTTTGATAACACACGGTGGACACTAATCCATGCTAAATTAGAGTAGGCAAATTTTCCAAACAATTTGTATCGTCTCGTATGTGATTATCTAACAAACAGAAAAGCATACGTAGAATATGCAAACAAAAATGGAAAAAAACACGACTATGGGGTGTCCACAGGGATCCTGTCCTGGACCCATTTTTTGGTTAATTATATTAAACGATCTCTTGAAAATCAATACATTATCGGAATCAAAAATAACGGCATTTACTGACGATCTGTTAGGCAAAAAGCAGAAAACAAATAGAAATAAAATGTAAGAATATACTGGATAAAATAGAGACGTGGGGAAATGCAAACACAGTTAAATTTAATCCAGAGAAGACAAACGCCACAGACTTTACAACACGCAAAGTGGCAAACGGGAAACCCACAATTAAAATGCAAAATAAATCGATTAAATGCGTAAACCAAATTAACTATTTAGAAGTAACAATAGATAACAAACTTTTCTGGAATGCACACCTAGAAACAATTAAGAAAAAAGTGGGTAACCTATTTCAAAAAATAGCGAAAATATGAAGAACGGAAAGAATGGAGTATAGGTGGTAGGGCTTTAACACACATTTATAAAGGTGCTGTAATCCCAATTGTCACATATGCTGCCCAAATTTTGGGGAAGACGATGGAGTCGACACACACGAAACAAAAAATAGTCTACAAAAAGATTAACCGGATAAGCCGAAGGAAGAAAAATATAAAAATTACTATTTGTACAGACACCAGGCTGTACTAAAAGCTCTTAACCACGGTAACGATAAAAGCCAACTAATAGATAATACGAGACGAAATATTGCGAAAAGTGATAATATAGTCGTGTTCGGCCGGGTCAAAGCCCATTTCGGAGACCGAGGAAATGGAAGAGCGGACAGTCTGGCTAAAGAGGCTAATTATCTAAAAACAAAGGAATCATACGGAAAAATATCCACAAAATACATAAAAACTGAAATCGGTGGCAACGACCATGGGAAATAACTACGAAAGGAAGGGAACTCATTGAATACATACCAGATATTAACCAGAGGTTAAACAACAAAACATCTACAAATTGGACACAAATTTACAAGATTCGTGACGGGACACGGACATTTTGCGATACACCATTATAGATTTAATCATCGACACGATAAAAATTTGTGGGGTAAGCGACGTACACGTCTTATTTAACCGTACGCGATATGAAAAAATAAGAAACGAACTAAAATTAGTTTATAATAAAGAAAGTTACAATTGGCCTATTAGGAAAAGTAGCCTTATAAATAATGTTAGCGTATATTATTATTATTTCAATAAATTTATAAAAGCGGAACATAAAAATCTCTCTCATAGATCATTGTCGAACTAATGATATCAAATACCTTACTCGACGAAACAACATAATTAATGTAAATAAAAATAGAATTGTCGGGTATCACAGAATCGCGACTACGACCGCGACTATGTAATCGTAACTGCCCGCCAAGCGGGGTTAATTAAAAGAGGCAGTAGCATTTAATGCTACGGGTCGGAGGGAGTGCTCCACTAAATGTAATGTATGTTTTTCCGCAATGAATTTAGTAAAAATTAAAGCCAGAAACCAACTAACAGACCGGTCCAAACTAATTTAAAACTAGCAGTGGCTAATACTTAACAAAATTTTTCCGATATATTACATTTACCTGGGTTCCAGAAGCTAAATTATGTAAGTATACCTGTACTAATTTATAATTATACACGAATAAATAATTGCGATTTATCGACATTTTTGAACCGATGCTCTTTTATAGCCCATTCTCGAGTTTTTATTAAAAAAAAGAGCATCCAATATGTATAGCTCGCTACGGAACGATAAAGTAGGCTTAAAAAAGGAAGAGAAAGCTGGGGTATATAAAATACCATTTGAAAATCAACAGTTAGGAATGGAAAAAGATTATGTGGGCGTGACTAGAAGAAATCTGGTGGTACGTCTACGAGAACATAGATACGACGTTGACAAAGGACACAATATCAGCGATTACGGCGCAGACTAAAGGAGCTGTTGTAAAATAGGAAGAGGCTAAAGTCATTAAAACGGTGCTCTCTCCATTTATTGTGCTGGAGATGGAAAAGGTAGAAATTTATAAAAATAAAATGAAAAACCGTTGCCGAAATGCTAGGGATGCTAATGCGCTTCCAACAGCGTGGAAATATATAATAAAGAATGGGAGTTAAAAATATATTAGGCAGGTTGAAAAGGTTTGTAAAAATAAAAGAATTTTAAGCTCGGCAAAATTAGGTGTTGGTGAAACTTCAGTTTTATTTCCCACTTTTTTCTCAGTAATTTATCTTTCGGAAATGTGCGCGTATTTACTGCGTTTGATGAACCTTTAGACTTACATGCAAATACACAACAATGCTTATTAGTTATCATTGTAGTTGAACGCTTTCTCATTTAACAGACCACAGACTTTACACCCATACCAGCGGCTAATACCGCTAGGTGCAAGATCTATCGTTGGCACAAGCGAATAATGTTTCCATTTCGCATTTAAAACACGTGGTTTCCCTGCATTTTGCCAAATATTCCCAATTGGCATATTCTGAACCCCTGGTGATACCTTCTTAAAACAGATAAATGACCAATACGTCTATTTCAAAGAAGTTTTTAATTATTATAAAAGAATGAAGATATTGTTTCAAATAAAGTTTATTTTAGTTTTTACTGTCTAAGCCTGTTGCGATAAATATGTAAATAACTTTTGGTTTTGTTACTCTGAATGTATAATTCCTTAAACATTGCTCGCTCTCTTTCTGACTACAGGGTTTTCAGCCGAGTTCTCGAATTCTGTTGGTGCCCAGATAATTATTTACAAATGCACCGAAAATAAAATAAAAACTAATACGTTGTATCGTATTACCTCAAGATGCCAAGAGGTCCAATAAGTTAGATTAATGCCTAGGTCTCGTTGGTGGAATAAATGCAACAGAAAAACTGTTTAAACATCAATTCCATTTTCCTAAAACGTAAAATATGTTTTTTATGGTAAGCGAAGTTCAAATAACATCTATTATCGAAGCCATTGAATCAATGTCAAAATTCCACGATGGAAGAGTGCAATGGGTAGCAAATTATTTGTAGGTCGCGATTTCAATTTCTTCTCCTTTATGCATTTTTTAAAAATAAATATTGACAGATAAATAAGAAATTTCATTGTAAGCCATCAAAACCATACAAATCATTGCTGTCTCTGCCACATTTATATATCAATCTCACAGCTATCCACTCTGTTTTATTTTTTAACTTGATTTATGAAGTCTTTTAGTGCTATAGAAATGGAAAATTTGTTTTTCTGTTTCAATTTCCTTTCCTCAGTATTTTGTTGCAATGGAACAGTGGCTTCCAGTAAATCTTAAGAAAAACAACTGTCTTTGAATATTTGCCTTGTTCAATTTTTTGTTTGTTTTTTAGAAAACAATTTCCTAAAGCAATATCATCTTTGTAAGAATAAATTTATTTTAATAATTGTTACACTAAACTATTGAATAACTAAGATCTAATTAAGATCGGATTATCTGCCAAATTATCGGGCTATAACAAAGCTAATATAATAATTAGATACGAAGTAGGCAGTTTGGCCACCATCTAATGATAATTTTAACAATTATAATAAAATTATTTTTAATTTACAATTTTCTGAAAGAAAAGAACTAATGTCGTTGTGCCGATGCATTGCCAGTTACGCTATCTGCACTTTCGTCAATCTTAACTTCGTAAATTTAATAATAACTTAGCCCCAAAATTTAGCGGATTGCCCGGTTTTG
Organism: Centruroides sculpturatus; assembly: GCF_000671375.1. Lineage (NCBI taxonomy): Eukaryota > Metazoa > Arthropoda > Arachnida > Scorpiones > Buthidae > Centruroides > Centruroides sculpturatus. The sequence continues at coordinate 69,208 of NW_019384600.1, read as the reverse complement.
ATCAAAAGTAACGAGTTATTAGAGTTCTTCGTATATGTAACTAAAATATGTAACTTGGTGAAGTGATAACTAGATGAAACCTCTAGTTTTCCTTTAAGCTATATTCAAAGGCATTTTATATCGTAGTTAGAGTGTTTTTGTAAGTTGAATTTGCTACTTGACATTTATTGTTACAGCAACACTAACATTTGAATGAGCCATACCTGACAAATACATATGTAATGGTAGTTAGCCTTTAAGTCTACCAACCACTTTTCAATGAGTATTAGCACAGAGACAAGACAGTAACCCCACTTTTAGGTTGGCATATCTTTGCATTCTCAGCAAATATTCTAATGGATGCAGAATGAGAAGATGAGATTCCAGACATTTAAGTTATTCATTTCTAACAGTGATAAATAATAATACTAAACTATGATGAAAATCAATGTTGGGAAGGCAAGACTGCAATCCATTAGATGAACTAATTAGATCCACTTGATGGAAGATGTTTGAGCGCTAAGAAAAGCAACTGCTGATGTTATACTTTCCCTTAACTTCCAAGAGCCAGGATCTACGCTTTGGCAAAAATGGCATTAATCCTGTACTGGTATGTCCAATCTCAGTAAAATTAGCATACCATCTGAAAACATTAAATGCTTACTTTCAAACTTTTTGTTCTTTTGGATATTAATCGTGTAATCTGTGCATCTCACTGAATATTTTGTGAAATACTTGTTTCTTTCTTTTCTACATTTCCCATTAAATCCATTAAAAACACCTTATTTGTATTTTTGAGTTTACTGCAAAACTTTAGAGTAACAAGGTATTTACTACAGTCTGTTTGTTTAATTTCCATTCTCTTAAGGCACTTCTGTTTACATATGCATGTACTGTACATAAAACTAATTTCATATATAGTAAAGTATATAAAATATGTACATAAAACTTAGAAATAATCAAAGGTCACACTGATTTCAAATAAATGGGTAATCATTTAGTTTTCGCTTAACAACAGACACAAAAAATATGCAGATTTTCTAAATTAAGCCGGAATATTGTTCCAAAACTAAACACATGCTTCTGTTTCATTACATAATACAAAATGACCAAATGGAATTTATGGAAATCAAAATATCCAATAGATAAAATTTTCTATATAATACAGACCCTATTTAAATGTACAACTTAAAAAGTGGAAGTATTTAATCAAAAGTTTACTCACCTTCGTGTGACTTCTGTTTTTCTCTTTCCGCCGCTTCCTCTTTTTCTAGAGATGCAACGATCCACTTTTCTTTCTCCGCAAAGGTGCGTCGTTTCTCGTGTATTATGTGATGGAGTTCTTCGTCCGAGTCGGAACCCTCCTCGTCGGCCACGCTGTCGCTATCGGTTCCGTATCCGGCAAGTCCACCTACGTGATAGTTTCTTTCCACTAAATCTCTCCAGTTTAAGTATATAAAAATTTCATTTAAATGAAAATATTGACCACAGGTTACAACTTATCTTTTCCCAATTGCAATTTAACTATATCGAGTGTAAATAATATGTATGCAGACTTACGTAACCGAACGAAGAGTGTTTTCACCTACTCCATTTAAAACTTTAAAAGAAACCTAAATATTTCTTTTCCGTAAAAAAGACAATTTATAGCAAAGTAGTTTTTAACAAAGCCAAAGTAAATGTTATGATTATAGAAATTTGAAACCTGGACACGAAATGTATTGTGAAGTAAATGCATTTACATAATACAAATCAGACTGGCAAAATTAATTTATTAAGAAAAATGATCCAAATAGTATGATAATACATCTGAACAGAGTTGGTATTTTTCATATAAAAATAGATATTTCCAGAATTATATGAGAAGAGATGAAGTAAAGAAATGAAAATCTACATAAAGTAATTACTTTTTTCTGAAGTTGTGAACACCAATTTATCTGGTCGTAAAACTATAGTAATAACAGGACTGTTCTAAGAACTTGATATTTCAAGTTTTATTCTTTCTTCTCGGTCTACAGATTTTTTGATTCAAAATGAAAGTTCGCATCCAACATATTCCAGAAAGTTATAAACAGAAATTTCAGAATGGTCGATTTTGTGGCTAATATTTATTACCGTATTATGACAAAAAGTCTAAACTGAAGTCAAAAACAAATTTAATGAATGTTGAAAATTTTTAGAATTAAAATTTTATATATAATTGCAGGTCAGAACAATTGTAGCCAAACACTGCGTGTAATTTGTGACAATAAAGATTTTCTCACATTATATATAATTCAATTGATTCGACGTTTTCTATAAATCTATATTTAAAATGCTTTTCATAATTAGTAACCTGAAGTCAAACAAAATTATGTATAGTTTGGCACTGCTTAATGTTATATCCAATAAAAAATTTTATATAAAACATAGATGCTGAAATCTCAATTAAGTTAAAAGTTATTTTATAAAACTCTCTGCCATAAAAATTTCCAAAACAAAGTGAAAATACTATTTTGATAATTAAATTAGATTATAGTTAAGACAATTTTAAAATGATCACAGATATTTTAGGATAACTCAACAAAAAAAAACCACCCCCGCTCTTAAAATCAGTATAAATACTGAATGTATTATAATAAAACTGAATTTTGTGAAAAATCTTACAATAAAAATAATCTTTCACATTATTTTTAAATTGTACTTGAAATGAACTTTAACTTACCATACAGTCTGCTTGAAGTTTTTTAACACACTGTATTATTGAAGCATATTTATCCATTCGGTGATTAGTGCTCAAAAAATACATAATCTCCAAACATGGATACCGAAACAATAAAAACTTACAAAACATTAAAAAAAAAATCAAACTCAATACAAAATATGTTTGTTGACAAGTTACGCACGGATAGAATTGTCCAATTACCGTAAAACCTGGCGTGCGGCTACGTTTCTGATAAGCACGTAAACAATTACTGTCGCAATCCGACTGCACGCGTAGTAATGCTGCCGGAGTGTGGACATTTCTGCCAATTTTTCTTCACAGATGAAAATCGTATTATATTTCTAGAAGCACAAACAAGGTCTGTTGTTATTGATGAAAAATCAAATCTGACCAAGTCTCTTAAATTTATAAATAACTTCCAGCACAAACCTTTTATTTACCATGCATTTACTTTTATACATAAAATATCTGGCTTAAAACCACCACTACACTTTTTCCATCATAGGAAAAAAAGGAATGATGGCACTGGAAACCAATAAATCACCACAAAATTCTTGTTCTAAATAGTCTACACTGGAACCAAATGGAAGAATCCTGTGGGGAAAACAAGCTGAAGCAAGCAGAGGAATGAAAGGAAAACAGAGAGATATCAAATGAAAAAGCTGCCCCTGCAGAGTTGAGCAAAGAAAACAGGGGATCCAGCCACTTATCTACAAATTATTATTATTATTCACAAATTTGCCAATTTGTCATAATAAACCTATGAATGTTTTGTTCAAAAATTTATAATCAAATGTATTAAAAAACACTTGAAAATAAACAGTTACAACTGAAGAATGAAAGAACAAGTAGGGAAAGTCTGTAGGGAGAGTGAGTGGAGCAAGTAAGAGAGCAAACCCCATAATACCAAAATAAAATTAAAATCTATAAACATTTACTCATTCTAAACAAAAACATCAAACTAACTTTTCAGAATATTTTTGATTAATTCACCTATACACCTTTGACGACTTCATATGTCAGTATAAATTAATTATCCAAAATCTCAGAATGTATACAGAAGAGTTAAGTAATAAAATCTCTAAATGCCAAATATATTCATAGCAAATGATCATTACTCGTCTCCCACAGGTCAAAGATTATGTTCAAAAAATATTGTAAAATTACAATANTATGTCAGTATAAATTAATTATCCAAAATCTCAGAATGTATTCAGAAGAGTTAAGTAATAAAATCTCTAAATGCCAAATATATTCATAGCAAATGATCATTACTCGTCTCCCACAGGTCAAAGATTATGTTCAAAAAATATTGTAAAATTACAAATAATAACTTTTTCCAATCTCTAACTACTAAAAACTGTTGTTTATATACTAAACTAGCTGTTATCCGTGACTTCGTCTGCGCAGGTTTTGCAAGCAAACTCCATTTACATTCAATATTTCAATAACCATAGTAATTGTTATATAACACCTACCGCTGAAGAGAATTGCCGAGAATCAAACGAACTATTTTCAGTTTGATCAATTTTCTGGAACGTCTACAATCGTTCTATAATCGGACCAATACACAATAACAAATTCAAATTTAAAACGGTTTGAGCATTTTTAAAATCGAAATAGATAAAAATATTTATAAAGTCTGAAATGTTATCAATTTAATACACCTAAGTACTCAATGAAAACTAAGCGTAGTTGAAAACAAAAAAATCACATCTAAAATAGTACGGTAGAAGCCATTCTTCCGGTTAAGCCTTAATCCTCTCCCTCTCCCCCCACAGGGGAATTTCGAAAAATCCCTTCTTAGTGTGCATTTCCATGACGTACCCTAACTGTCTACCAAATTTCACCTCTTTAGGTTAAGCGGTTTGCTCTGGGCGATGATGAATCAGTGAGTGAGTCATTCAGTCAGTCAGTCAGGACAAGCAATTTTATATATTTAGATAATCTTTATCACCAACTTTATAGTTGGTGTTAAAGATAAAGACTTATAGCTTTTCTTTTCATCAAAAATTATTTTATAACAACTCTATTTGATTTGACCACCAGAATACCAGTAAAGATGATCTGTTGCAAGTATTTTTAGCATTCATTATGCTTTTTAAATAAAATAACTGCATTTTATCAGTTAATTACAATTCACATTTTATTTTTATAATTATTATTATAGACAAAAAGTAGATTTTCATCCATGATAAAATATTTGGTTTAACTTGTATTATGCAGATTAATGTCTCAAAAACTATCATATAATATTCTAAATTGAAGTTATAGTTTTTCAGATAAATGAAACTTATATTTATATAGAGGAACTGTGTTACACGAAGGAATCTATCTCACTTTGGCAAGCACCCCATCAGCATTTAAATTAGAACAATCGTGTGATGAACTACCAAGTAGCTTCATAGTAGATATCAACTTACACGAAACAAACTACAATATACAGTACAGTAATTCTCTCCAAATTATTTATTGTACATATTAATCATATAATAAATGATGTAAAAATTATTGTTCTTACATATGATTAAACTCAATAAGATACAAAAAATGGTTTAAAAGTGAAACTATATAGATCTTTTACATTGGTAATTTTTATCCAAATGGCCGTCCGTTTAACCAGAGTTTTCGGTAATACGGGGCGGCATCGACCCACGCCGTCTCGGATAATAGCAGTTCTGCTATATTTTCGTTCTTGTAATGTAGTCTTTGCTTATTTAAGAACAAATTTGCCAAATTATGTCTAGTAAATTGTAAGATCCTCAGTCCAATGGTAAAGAGGTAAATATAACAAATTCAGACTACCAGAAATTCTAAAGTTCATTGACATATTAACACAAATTTCACTGTTTTATAGCAAAAGCTTCCTACAATCATAGTATCACATCAACATTTTCTCATTTTTTTTTTGGAATATTCAATCTTGAGAAATTTCTTTCAATTAATTTGAGTATTTTGTTGGTGGTATGTTATGGTTTTTAATAATTTGCTTTTATCATATAATCGGATTTTAGAACATCAAATGATAGGGAAGATTTGATTTAACAAAGTTCTTTTGATATTTGTATCTCACAGAAAGCATAACATTTCAATAAATAGTTTTTAATTCATATGGATAACTAAAGAACATATTAAAAATAATTAATTTTAACATTAATAATAGTAGTAAAAGAGCCAGGACAATAACTTAATTATAGAGTATTTTTAACATTTTTACAATAAAAGACTGTTCTTGAGATTTGATATGAATAAAAAATGAAGAAAAACAAATTTGTGTGTTTTCTTAAATTATTTTCTTGTAGAAATTTTTAAATATAATTTTGTTTATGCATCAACTGTGGTTATTAGATGGCATGTCCAATAACTTAAACTCAAACAGATCTCTTCTTCACCCAGATACATCTGCCATTGTGTAAATGTGGCAAAAAAATTGTTCTTACTTGTTTCAACCAAAATAGTATATGATCATTAAGGAGGTAGGGCTTACTTATAAAGCATAAATATGGATATATTTGAAATGCCAATGTAAACTAATACTGTATGTACTAAAGATGAACACTACAAATACCTGAGATACCAGTGAAAAAATTAAACGTGAATTGCATACATTTTCGCCCGTGTTTAATGGGCATCTTCAGGCAAGCAATGCACGTACTGTTTAAGCTCTTCACATTCTAATTTCTGATGTAAATTGACATTGATATTTTGATATAAAAAGAGAAAAAATTTGTTGCAACAAATATGTGGTATGTCACATTTATGCAACATACCACGTATACGTGGTGCCCACAACATAACAGAGTATAAGTTACAACATTTTCTGTACCTTCTATAACACGGGTTCCCAACCTGTGGGTCGCGACCCAGAAGGGGGTCGCGACGGGCTTTCTGGGGGTCTGNCTTTTAAATTAGTTATTTTTTCTAATTAACAATTACATATTTTTATAATTGCTAAATTATTAAAATTAAAAGTAAAATGTTTTATTAACTTAAATGTTATTTATGCTATTATTAATCCATAACTATAAATTTACATGGCTTTGAAAAGAAGAAAAGAAGCAATTACAGGTATACCTCGCCTTACATCGGTAATTGGTTCCAGGAAAACGATGTAAGTCGAATTTGCTTGTCTCCGAATCTACTTATCACTAGGCTAAACCGTAAATTACCATTCCCGGTTCAGTATTTTATTTATTAATGCATTTTTAATAATATATGGTTAATAAAAATCTATTTTAAGCTTACAAACAAATAAATTTTAGTTTTTAATATAGTACAGAAAAAAGTAATCTAAATTTACGAATGCATGTACTGTAAATACAGTTCATACTTGTATATATTTTAATATGATTTTATGTGCTTTAAACGTTTATCTAGTGATATTATGACTTCAATATTTGTAGCAGACAGACGTAAAGTCGAATAAAATGACTTAAACTTGATTTTTATTTTTCCATATACTTTTTTGACAAACGACGTATAATCGGGAACAATGTAAGTCGAGGTATGCCTGTATTGATTTATTATTCATTAACAAATTCTGTAGAACCCATGTACAAAAGTACATATTTATTAAATTTATCCTTTAATAAATTCCCCAAACTTTATAAAATATTAGTATAAACTGGAAAAAAATCAGAAACTCTTGTTATGCAATGAAAATTATTAAAACAAAAAATGATAAATAATTTTAAGTGGTATTATCTATCATTTTTGTACTTTATCAATTTCTTTAGCAGTCCACTAACATCTGTTCTCAAACAGTGTAAATGGTAATTGTGAGGGATTCAAAGAGTTAACCAGCTTGTTACTTGTCTTCGTGGGTTTATTTATGCATTTTATTTTGGATACTTGTAAAATTGCGCTATATGTGCCATCTGACAATACATAATGTTTAAATTTGTTTTGAATAACTTTAAATTTGTGAGTTTGAATCTACCTATTGATTATAGTAATTGATACTTGGGTTATAATTTGTATTCTTTAAAATAATCAAGTATAGGAAACCCATGCTAACTCAAATCTTGCCAACTTGGACAAACGGTTTCAAAAAACTACACAGTAATTTAAAATTTCTTGACAACAGAAAAATTATAATTCACAAGTAATTATAACAAAGTTATAATTAGCAAGTGTTTACAATATCTAGAAATCTTTGTGATATTACTGTAGTAGTCAATAAGTTAGTAAAGATTGCACAGTACCATATACAGTACATCATTAAAAATTTTTTAGCTCATTTCATGTAATACTAAAGTCGTCAGTATAGCTTACTAAAGCTCCATAAAACTTCTGCTTAGAGCCAATCGCAATTAATTACCATACTGTATACCAACCTTCTCGTTTTCCATGCCTGAGAAAACACCTTGCTAACTTGAACAAGCTTTCAACCCCATTAGTCTGAGCTAGTAGGGTTTCTCATAGTTTGTTGAAGACAGTAAAATAGTTAAAATGACCAAGAGACATTATTATTATTATTATTATTGCAGAGCCAATTACTGCAGAAAAATAACTTTCTACAATAATTCATTCTTCAAAGTACTCCCTTAATAAATAAATATATTCTGAAATGCATTTATTAATTAAATCAGACATTTCATATAACTTTCAACTGCTGAATATATAAAATAAAAATTTATTTTTCAATTCATAACATATAACATTAATCAGTGCCTTCTATATTATTAAATAATGGAACTTCTATAAACAAACAGTTAATATAATACAGGCTGTTTCTAAATGATATCCATAAATTATTAAAACAACAAGAATGTCAGCATATAGTAAGTAACATTTATAATTATCCACAAATATCAAACTGTTTTCTTAAAAGTAATAGATATAATTATAGCTATTTATATAAAATTAGTTTAATAAGCATACTAAACAACAACAACAATAATTTATAATTATGTAACAATAATTCAACTTTTAAGTTTTCACTAAACACTTTCTAATTTAAAGATGGTTAAAATAGTATTTGTAATATGTTTTTGTGTATTTAGATAACAATTTGACTTTTTATCTGGTCAGAAGGTATCTCATTCCACAAGTTTGGCCTCGAAAGCAAAATACAAGTGGAGTAACCCCAAAAGACTTATTAATGCTTTCAAAGTCACCTCAAAACCATTACAAAATGTTTCATTAGCAAGAATTTTGGCTAATTGGCAGTTCAGATATCATCCAGTGGTGGTGGGCTCTTGAACCATGCTGTGCCAAAGCTCGGGTACGCAATGGCGGTAATCAAATAGGTAGACGAATGAGATGTTTTGGAATCTTAAGACCAAATGCCACATATGTCACACGTAACAGGAATCATTCCAAGTATTTTCTTGTATTAGTATTCGAGTTAAAAATTCTTTACCTCGATAAAAACTGTAAGCATTAAAATGTAATTAAGATATTCGATGTTAAATTGTTTTTCAAATATTAAAAATTCTTTGGAATTATATATTTTATCCTTAGTTCAAAATTTTATAGTTATGAAAACTGAATGATAAGAGAATGAGTTTAGTAGTTTTTAATAAAATTAAACTATAGTAACATTTTATTTGTTATACAAATTAGCTAGTACTTTTCATTTATATTTTTAACAAAAGACAGTGAATTAAAAATAGGATATAATTTTGTTATTTAATCTATATTGTATTAATATGTTTACATGTGCTGTTAATTATGGCTTAACACTATTATTCTATCAAAATTAATAATGGATCATACATATTTGATAACTTCCCAAATTCCTGGTACAATAATATTAAGCATTTATTATATCTGAACTAAATGACAACTCTTCTATGTTAAAATAATACTACTAAGTAAATATTTGTGTAAGGTAATCTTTTTAATATTGTTTCTAATTTAATATAAAACAATATTAAAACAAGTAACGACAAAACCATATTTGGGACAAGACTATGTCTCGGAGATTCACTACTAAGTGGGATCACTTTGACGCTCAAGGCATTCTCCAATCTTCTTTGGTATTGCTGGTTTTGAGCATGATTGTTCAAACTTCGCTGGCCTTGGCCATGGCCTCAAGGTCGTCCACGATGCATTTTTGATGAAATTAACCTACCCAATTTGAAAATTTCTCTCCGTTGCGTATCGCCCCGGGTTAAATTCTTGTTGATGCCTAATGAAAATTTTCCATTTTTGAAAAAATAATCCTGGCTATTGTATNACTTCCCAAATTCCTGGTACAATAATATTAAGCATTTATTATATCTGAACTAAATGACAACTTTTCTATGTTAAAATAATACTACTAAGTAAATATTTGTGTAAGGTAATCTTTTTAATATTGTTTCTAATTTAATATAAAACAATATTAAAACAAGTAAAACGGCAAACCATATTTGGGAGCAGACTATGTCTCACAGATTCATTACTAAGCGGAATCACCTTGACGCTCAAGGCGGGTTTCATTCTCCAATCTTCTTTGGTATCGCTGGTTTTGAGCACGATTGTTCAAACTTCACTGGCCTTGGCCATGGCCACGACCACGAGATCGTCCACGATGCATTTTCGATGAAATTAACCTACTCAATTTCAAAATTTCTCTCCGTTGCGTGTCACCCCGGGTTAAATTTTTGTCAATGTCTAATGAAAATTTCCCATTTTTGAAAAAATAATGCTGGCTATTGTATCGTCCAAAATTATTTTTTTATTTTGCACAAACAATATTATATATTGTTTGTGCAAAATAAAAAAATAATACAATAGCCAGCATTATATATATTAATAAATGTAAAAAGAAAACAAATTATATTTCGGAAGTTAGTTTTAATATAAAATTANTAATCAAACAACACAAAGAATTGTTCCAGCTAAGTGAATGTGATTGTAGCATCAGTTGTCTAAAGTCAATTTTAAATTTTGCTTCTATATTCTAATTTCTGTTTAAAAGCACTCCTTCAAAAGTCTAAAGGCTAAATAAAAGCTGCTGAAAATGTTCAAATTAAAAATATTGCCAGTTTTAAAGATGTTTGTAGTATATTTTATAAAAATCATTTGAGGCAAAGTCTATTAATTCTAGTTGACTTTTCAGAAGCTTATGTGATTTGAACTAGTTTGAATGTTGACGATAAAATGTGCTGGCAAAAACTGAACTAGGCAAGCTGAATAAATGTGTGTCTGGAATGGTATTTGGCTAGCAGGCATTAGTTTAGAGACCTTCTGGTCTAAATGTTTCTGGAATTATTTTCTGCTTAGTTCTAAATATTTANTAATCGTGGCTATTGTATCGTCCAAAATTATTTTATTTTGCACAAACAATATATATTATATATATATATATTAATAAATGTAAAAATAGAACAAATTATATTTCAAAGTTAGTTTTAATATAAAATTATAATGACTAGCGCCATCTACTTTCAAAAAGTTCCAATGCTGAAATGAAATATCTCAGGTCAACCAGTCGAGTTCTAATTAAAGATCACATTATAAACAGAAAAACTGAATATTCAAAGTACAGTACTCAAAAGAATTGCGTGATGAAATTGATCATTACTTATTGTCAGCTTATATCACGGTGGTGCCTCTGCCCACAAATTTTTTCATATTTTCGTATTGTTAGGAATAGCAAACACCAAAAGTTGTAACATTTTTGTGAGCTCTTGTAATAATTAAGTAAAAAGAGTTATATGAATAAAAAAAGAGTTGATTATACCAAATGAGGGTTTTATTTAGAATTTATGCACTTTTAAACTGTCAAATGGTTGAAACTTGCTCTCTAAAAACAAATTTTGCTTGGGGCCACGCAGCCCCCACGATACTAGTTACATTTGTCAAATTTACAATGCCAGTTAAGGGTCAAAAAATATTGGCCATTCAATGGCTACTTTTCAGTTAGTGACATTCTCATCATGTTGTTTTTCAGTGGCACTTTGGAAAAATGTTATATTCTTTGTTAGCACGTGGAACTGATGATATTATCAAATGTTGCTAGTAAAGAATAACAACTTATTTGATCCTAGTGTTAAGTTATAGTGGTAAAAATGACATTACAAGCATTTATTTATTTTTGAACGACACGACGAGATAACGGAATGTCGAGTTATCGAGACTCTACTGTACTCGTAAAAGCATCTGTCAATTTTGCCATTCCGAACCGAATCAATAACATTAATTTAGTTTCCAAGATATGCGACAGACAAAAGCATAAAGTCAATATAAAAACAATCAAACGTGTCTTAAAATCACTGTCTAAATCAATCAAAGGGCCTCCAACCTTTTTATGAGAGAGGTCACATAAGCCATAAAAGGAGTCAGGTTCAAAAGATATAGTCAAAGATTTCTTCTCCAAATACCAATGAACAGAAATCAATGTAAAATTTGCAATTGTTTTTCAAAAGAATGTTGTCAAAATCCAGAATAAATTTTGTGGTACCCAATAATAAAATCCCCTTTAGATGTTCACTGAGCAATAATGTTTAATATTTTGATTTCATATATTTCATTTACAAAAAGGTTTGTTCACAAAGATATGTAGAAGCAAAAATATAAAGCATTTCCCATGCAACTTCAAGACTTAAAATACTCTTTTGGCACAGATTTTCAAAAATTTAACAAATTCCCTTCTTTAAACAGGATTTTATGAAACTCGAATAAAGTGAACAAAAACATTTAACTGGTTAAGATTACATTATTTTGTACTTCTATTGTAGTAACTCGGGATGCCCCCTAATGGGTGTTCTAGCAGGAGTCGTGTCATTCCATGGTATAAATAATTAATTCCTATTACAAATAAAAATAATAATATACTGAATTTCTCATGGCGTACTCTACTGAAACGCAGCCAAAAATGCAAAAACCACATCAAATAATAATATACTGAATTTATTGTTAATTTAAATAATAGCTAGGGGCGCTCCTAGTGGCCATTTTTGCATACAGTGACAGAAAGAATGAATCTGGTTTTCAGCTTTATATAGTTAGATTTTATTTTTATTTGGTGTCATTTTTATAACAAAAATGTTATAAAAGTCCTAAAATATAACTGATCATTATGACATTTCCTTCTGGTTTATAATCAAACAACACAAAGAATTGTTCCAGCTAAGTGAATGTGATTGTAGCATCAGTTGTCTAAAGTCAATTTTAAATTTTGCTTCTATATTCTAATTTCTGTTTAAAAGCACTCCTTCAAAAGTCTAAAGGCTAAATAAAAGCTGCTGAAAATGTTCAAATTAAAAATATTGCCAGTTTTAAAGATGTTTGTAGTATATTTTATAAAAATCATTTGAGGCAAAGTCTATTAATTCTAGTTGACTTTTCAGAAGCTTATGTGATTTGAACTAGTTTGAATGTTGACGATAAAATGTGCTGGCAAAAACTGAACTAGGCAAGCTGAATAAATGTGTGTCTGGAATGGTATTTGGCTAGCAGGCATTAGTTTAGAGACCTTCTGGTCTAAATGTTTCTGGAATTATTTTCTGCTTAGTTCTAAATATTTAGGTAATGAATACAGTTTTTTACTTTAATCATAATTTTTGATTTTTTAAAAACAGAAATGAATATTTGTATCTATAAAAAAAAGTGAATATCAACTTCTTAATTTCTGAGAAATTTCTCAAACAAGCAATTAACAAAAATATATAAAAATATAAATAAGCATTTTCATATATCTTGAATCTATAAATCTCATTAAAAACAAATTAACATTAATGTTTAATGTATCATTAAACATAAATGTAACAAATTAGTAAAATATAAAACATTGTAAAATTACCAACTTATTCAGTTAGGTACACACATGTTCAGTAGAGGTTATTGTGAAAATCTCATTCAAAATAAATTTATGTAACACATACAGAAGTCAGAAAATAGTAAGATCTTTTAATCTAGGAATTTTTGAAAGTATTTTTCTACAAAGAAAACTTCATTAAAACAATTAAACATAACAACTATGGCATTTTTCTAAACAAATTGTTAATTCTACATTTAATTGAAATTTATTTTTTTCAATCATTGGTTATTTTCAATGAATGTATATATATATATATACTCATTGAAAAATAACCAATGATGATATGATTTAGAACTTCTGTCGGCAAGAATTAACAATTTCTAACAATGCTTAGACAAGTTATTGGCATTGATTACTTGAATGGCTGCACTTCCTAGGAAAAAATTAAACGAAATAACTATTCCCATTACAATTATAAATAAAATATTAGACAGCATTATGCAGATGGAAGAGTGCAAGTTGCAAAACTTTTTGAAGTAATATGTAATGTAAAAAGAACAATCTTCAAGAAAAAGAGTACTTTATGTTTTGATTAAATGGTTTTGAACAAATAAGTTCAATTATTCGAGTAAGAAAATAATAACTTTGGCATTTGTGCTACGTTTCTTTCAGTTTCGACATTGATATTTACACATTCTAATAATAGTTTCATTACGTAAATATCACTCATAAAATTACAGAAGATATTGCATTAACCAACTGAGAGAGTTGTCAGTCTGAAAATCAGAACTGCTGAGTCAACAGATAACTATAAAAATACACATAATAGCTTAAAAAATATTTAATTAGCAAAAGCATATTCATACTACCCGTATTTTTAAGTACATGTACAACAGGATGTTTGTATAATGTTCAATTGCTTGGATACAAAATTCAACACTTTGCAACATAATTTCTCATTTTTTTAGAAATGGTTCTCTGTCAAGTAAAATTGCCATTTCTAAAATTTTATAAAGGGACGAGATCAATTGATCCAGTGAGTCGGTAAGGAAAGGTTTAACCGATTATTCCGATCCGTACACAGAACCGTCTTGATGGCAATGTAAGTCCCCGGACAAAGCAGTGTACTGGATCCTGCCTAAACGACTGACAGGTGGTGATTGGAAAATTAGTGTTAAATTGTGGTCTGCACATAAATTAACACAAAGCTCTCGGACAGCTGTCCAGCATTAAGACGGCACTGTCTGCAAGTCCCGTTTGTATCCCATATTTAAAAGATAATGATATACTGCGGAACTATTTTATTAAAACCATACAATAATAAATAAAAAGTATTCAAAGAAAGATAAATTTATGTGATTTTATTATGTATGTCCATGTACAAATACCTAAAAAAATTCATTTACGTTTTAAGTCAAACAACAAACCAAATTGTCAAATTTTTTTAATAAGATTGTTTTTGTGAGTACAAGTAACTGTTTGTCTAGAGTGATAAATTCACCAACATAACAACTTTGATATTAGATAATTCTAGGTTAATCTTATTAACTAAGATTTGACACATTGCCAATTTCTATAATCGACACGAAAAGTCGGCAAGGGCTCTTGCACGACTTTCCCGGTGCTCAAAATTTATACATTTAAAATTACGTATTATCGATATGCCAGTAATTGGAAATGTTAACTGTTAATAAAAATTCACTTTAACGAGAAAGGTTTCGAAATTAAAACTGCATAATAAATGTTTCAATGAAAATAAAATACTCAATATAAACATTAATTAAATTTAAAATTAATCTTACCAACATTGTGAACTTAACACATTTTTTGCAAATTTTAATAAAATAAAGACACTTACTAAAAAATGCTTTATCAATAATTTTATGTAATGTGTTAAAAATAACATACTCACCCCTTTACAATTGAAATTACAAAGCTTTTTATTGCTTCATCAGATATCTTGGAATATGTATATATTCAAAAATTTCATATTAACAGCATCACAACGTTATAAACGATCAAAAGATAAAATTTTTGAATTTAAATAATTCTGTAAATATCTGACAATAAGACAAGTGCTGCAATTACTTAAAAAGAATTAACATTGCCAGATAAATAATGCCATACAAACATCATTTTGTTTGGGAATCATTTTGTCAGCTAACAATACCAAAAGAATGAAACAGAGAGAGATAGAGAGAGAGAGAGAGAGAAAAAAAAAAAGCTTTCATTACAGTGAATTGCAAATTAATATTGTTAATATATAAAAATGTACAGGTATTAAATAATTTTATCAAACAAAAACATAAATCTGATAAAATGATATTTCAGAAAAAATTAATGAAATTACACACATCAGAAAATTAAAATTTGTGGATAATTACAAACTTATGTAATAGATTTTTTAAAGTTTATACCAGGACAAAATTTTGACACAGCCTGTATATAGATCTCCAGATAAATCCAGATTACAATACTTACCCAATCCACTTGCAATAGAAGCCAGAGCTGAAGAGGTGGCCAGCTGACGAGCTGGAGCTTTTGAGATATACATACAGAGTTTAGTAACATTGAAAACAATAGAAGATCAGATAAAGGAATTAAATGGGAAGTGTTTGAGGTCACTCAACATTTCCCCTAAATTCAGAAAACCTACAATTGGAAAAAATTACATCAAACATACAAGATTAATGCATTACCGTGTCAGGGGAAAACCCGACGAACGAGTTAACATGCCTAATACAGTCGTTTGGGAATCAGAAAACAAAATCAATGTATTTTGTTTTTCTATTAAAATACTTACGGGTCAAAGAGCAATTTTAAGAACAAATCATCAAACAAATAACAGTTCTTAACATCAATGCCACTCGGGACGTTGTATCTCAGACGTATTCATTTAATTTCAGAAATGATTTGTATTTTGAACAATTTGATAAAATTCATCAAAAGCAACACGTTAAAATTACATTTTTACCTTTTTTGTAATACATTACTCTATTCATATGTTAAAGATCAGACAGCAAATTTCATAAAAACACACACAAAATGTATAAAACTAATGCAATTACTACACAATCTTTACAAACTGCATTCCTTTAAATCAACAGACAGAGAAGCAAAGGAAGTCATTGCGGAGACACATTCAATAAATTAACCAGATTTGAAACCATTCTTTACAAATATTTTTTAATATAGTCTTCATTTAAATATTTGATATATTAATTTCTAGTTTATTTTACTATTTATACTCTTAGTAATATCTGCTCTACAAATATGTAATTCTATAATTACTTGTAAATATCAAAAGAAAATATAGTTAGTTACATTAGGAAACATCTAAATATAATCCTACAATTTATTTATTAATTAAATTTATTATTTTATTCAAATATACTTATAAATTTAATGCAATGTTTTATGCAATATTTTATGCACATTGTTTCTAATTTAAGATCATAAGTAATACATGTTAATTTAAGTCTTTCAACAAAAGTTGCACATAAATTTCATATTCTCATATAAAAAGTATTAAAATTGTTTAATCAAAATTGATTAAACAAAATATAATTTACCTATAAAAAGATAACAAATTCCTTCAATTCTCAGAAATAAATATAACCACGGTTTCAAATAAAATATTTTGTTTGTAAGCAAAAAACATTTTAAACTTTTTTGTAGTGAAATTGGTTATGAGTTTTGTAGTGTCTTGTCCCTGTACAATATACTTTTCCTTTAACAGAGTTGTGCCAGTCATCTAACTAACTCCTTTCGGAGTAAAATTTTTGAACTGAAATAACACGACTTCGGGTTTGCATTATATGTTTGTATATAGTTAATCGAGACCTCATGCCCCTAAGGTTTTCATATCTGGTCTCAGATTTCATTTATCTAACTTCATTCTTGAAATTAAGAAAAGACAGACAAACCAACAACAGTGGAAATTTATAGATAAATTGCAGCCCAATGAAGTGAATAATTGAAAGTTTTCATTAAAAAATCATAACTGCATCTTTAACAAGATACATGAACATTTGTGAAAAAAAAATGAAATTAGTTATAAAATTTAAAAAATAACCTATTATACTACAAAGCAGTCAAAATAGTTTAACAGTGAAGATGGCAAGATCCACATTTCATTTGAATTTTAATTTATGAATAATTTAAGTTTGTTTACCTAATAAAAATGTCATGTTAAAAGAAAAATGCAAAAAAAGTTACAAGGGTAAAAGAATCATAAAAGTCGACATAAATAAAATTTGTGTGACCGACTTCTGTCATACAAATACAAAATACTCGGTCTTCGCGTGGCCGACTTTAAGGTTTTTGAGCATTTGCAACCACTGTTAAGATTCTTTTTAAACCCACTACGAAAATGAAACTTAAAATATCTCAAACATTATTTGATTAATTATTGTAATAAAGTTAACTGAATACAAATATAATTGAATTTCAGATACGTACAATTTCATATAAAATGTTAATTAGTTGTTCTCTTACTCACAATGCCATATTTTTTAAGGGACAAAAAGTAAGAATCAACCAGATATTAAATATTAGTTAGATAATTGATGGCGGAGCCCATTATGCACTTACGCATCTACGGCAGCAAAAGAAATTCGCCGAATTTCTGGAAACAAAACCCAACAAACAGAGGTCTTCTGACAGACGAAAACATTACAGTATAAATAATATTAACAATGATCTTCATCCTGTCCTACTTCTCTAACAGAAAGATGGCCATGTAGACATGTCAAATAAACAGTTCTTAAGAGTCAAATGGTCATTATAATATTTTTAAAATAAAAAGGCTTGAGAAAATTGTTATTATTCATTTTTATCTTTCCAAAAACTGAATAATTCCACCATTCCTGACAAATAATAGTTAGAGTATCTTTTTGGAATTGATATATGAATTATTCAATCGACATAGAATGTAAACAAATATTTTTCAATGTTGCACTTCTGTGAAATAACATTTTTAAATTTTATTTTTGAATTTTGACCACTATACAATAATTCTGTAGGTCAATTAATTATAGATATACATAATTTAAAACATATAGACAAGTATTTTAAAGTAACAGATGCATGCAAAAGAAATTTTTTAGAGTAATATAAATTCTTTTATTATATTAATCATATTTTGATTGTATAACAACAATTATACAATTTAAGTTACTAAAGACATGTAAATATACATTAAAAAGTTTAAATGCAGAACAGGTATCACATTTTTTAAAATTATATTTCATTCTAAACAATTTGAATTACATTAGCAGAGAATATTTTTTTTACCAATATTATTACCAATTTTGTTAAGTTTCCTAAAACTAAGCAGCAACAACAACCCTATAGATACTGATTTCATAATTTTAAATTTAAAAAATTCTAAAAAATTTAACTTATGATTTTATAATCACTTCTGAAAGTAAATAATCACATCTTTAAAGTAAACGCGTAAAACTCATTGATAATGTTTTCGTAAATAGAACTGAATAAGTTTCAAATTTAAAAATAAAAATCTATATTAATTTTTTCAATGCTAAATATTTCAGAAAAAAGTAAATTAAAATGTAACATCCATAATAATCCTACCTTTGGACAATGCTTTCTGGTGAACTTCTTTTGCAACATTTAGAATCTGATCGGTAGTTACGTCCAATAAAATTTCCGTCAGCATTCTTCTAACTCTCAACATCTATCAAATGATATGCTAAATATTAAAATTGTATAATTTATTTGTTTGTTTATCTTTCTTTGTGTTAGCCAATTGTGTCCTACAGAGTTGATACCAGTGCCTATGCAATATCAGACTAAGGTCAAGGAATAATAGCTACTGAAAAAGCAGTTATGTACTGAACTGTTAGTGAATACATCTGTATTTAAAAATTTCCTATGTGGCATGTGTTTAGTTTAGCTGCTTTTGGTAATGTGATGTATTGCTGCTGTTGAAACCTAATGCTTCTAGAATTTTCTATAGTATATGCTGGTGTGAGAAAATACTACAGGATAAATAAGTGTTTTATCAGTTCTCTACAGATGCCTTATTTTATGGGAGTTCTGAATTATATACAAAGTACTGTATGTACACCGAAAAAATTAGTGTATGTTATTAGTGTCTGCTATAGCAATGTCTGTAATGAATGTGATTTTGCCTTGTCTGTCCACAAATACAATATCTTAGTTTGTTTTGATGATTGTTTTGTCTGTAATCGTGGCTTGATCATAGCATATTTTGTTTACATTTCCTATGACCGTCCAAAATGGGTGTTTGTAGTATGGTTCCCGAGCCTGTGGTAGTTTCTGTTTGCACACAGTCTTTTATCAATTATACTTGTTTCAGTAAAATTACAACCATCTACAGTACTTATACAATCAAGTAGCATTTCAGGATATTGACAAATTCTGAATGTAAGACATGAATCTTGGGTCTGTCACTCTGCAAATGTTGTATAAACTTCACAAATACTTCAGCACTGCTTATATACAAAAGAAGCTTAGCTTTCATAGAACATTGCCTTAAAAATCTTCTTATTGTTCTTATTGTGTACAGACTGCTGAACAGGAGTCCGGAATGTTTTTGAAGAACATGTTTTGTAAAGTAATGTATCACTGCATCCAATTGTTCAACTATGCTTGTTCAGCAGTCCCAAATGTTAGCCAGCTTTTTAAAGAACACTTCAACAAGCAATTTTTTTTGAAAAACTTGATTTTTTTGCACTTCATATTCTGCACACTGTGATGGCAGCAATCCATCAAAAAATCGACAAACAAGTACCACGACTTCAGGTGCATCACCCACAATTTCCAATAATGTTTTCAAATATGCATTATGAACAGTATGAATAAAGCAAGTCTTCATCATCTAACTGTTAAGACATTTTCATTTACTTTGAACAACACTTTCTTATTTGCATTTGATCATCTGAGTCAAGCATTAACAATTTAGTCAATGGCAAATTCACACTACTGACACAAATCAGAATTTTTTGATGCAAAGTATCACCATCTGTATGACACAAAAACAGATTTTAAATGTCTACAAATCACTTGATCTTGAAGTTTTGACCAATGTCTAATTTTGATTTGAAGTTCCTTTTGGTCTTCAGCATTTGTAGTTTTATCAGAGCAAATAATGGTAAAAAAATATATTCTAAACTTGCTTCTTCCAGCATTTCTTACCAGAAATATGGAGCTATTATTTCTGTGATTAAGCAGTGGAACTTCTTTGGGTTTAACCTATTCGATGTTGAAATTTTTATTTGTTGCCTGTGACGCCATGTAAAATTTTCATTGATGTTAAGCCTAAAATTTTTTTTTTCTTATTTTTAAATAACAATTGTATTTACTGTATTGTAAAAAATTATTTTTTTATGTTTCACAAACAAAATAAATATATTGAATAATATAGAAACAAAAAAATTATATTTTAAAAGTTTGTTTTAATATAAAAATCGTGATGCATAGCGACATCTAGTATCAAAGACGTTCCGATGTAAACACGAAAATATTCAGGATTGCCCACGCAGGTCAATGAGGTCAACACGAATATTTTCAGGAACAACATAGACAGGTTAAAGAGAATTCTTTTGGGACACCTGTAGGAAATGTAACATGAAAAATTTCAGCAATTTTCTGATAGGACGTTGTAGAATAAGGAAAATAGCTTGTTTTCTTTTTTGGGAATTTTTGTTGAGGATAGAAATATTAAAATTGTAATAAAGTTTGTACATGCAACTTTTAAAACCCATAATAATTCAGCACTTATAGCACGATCCCTTTTACCAAAGAAATGTAAAGTGGCATGTTTGGACTAATTGCTGATTATGTTTAGCATCTGAAGAGTATGACTATCTGTAATATTGTTTAACAGAAGATATAGTAAGATGCAGCTGCCTAGGATCCCAAAACAATGTGTTCTGTTTATGTTTTGCCAGATTTTGAGTGGTTGAAGACTGTATGGAATTCCTTATTTCCAATGTTTATTGAAGAATGACAGAGTTTGCAGAGGATCCGGCTATCACTCTTCTTACTTCCCCCATGTACATATAACATAACCATTGTTGTCTTTCTTTATTATCAAATCTTCCCCGCTTGCATTTCCCCATCTTCCTTATACCCTTGCCTTTAGTATGACCAATATCCTAATGCAAATGCAATATGAAAAGATGCAGTTAGGTCCATCAGCAAATAACACTATATCAAGAATCTCAGTTCCCTACATGCTAGGGCTGTAGAATCATTTTAAAAAATCTACCAACTCCACCTTACACTTCAACAGCAACTCCAACTTCACTCCACAGCTCTGCTAGATGCAAAACACAACATGTTCATTTTAATCTTTGTTGCAGCAATTTTTTAAAATTGTAATTAAAGATACATTCTCAATTATATTTGAATTTATTTTCTGTTTTGTTAAAAGATTTTTAAGAAATAAACTAAAATATAATTGAGAATGTATCTTTAAGTACAATTTTAAAAAATTAAATGAACATGTTGTGTTTTGCATCTAGCAGAGCTGTGTACTACGCTGGACCAGACTATGTGCCTTGACTCTGGCCAAGTCACATAGTAACCAAATCAAGACAACTTAAATAAGTGTGTCAGCAGTGTGTGTCTGTATTTAGGAATATCCTAACAATATGACATGTATTTAATATAGTGGCCTTCTGTAGGGTGATGTACAGGTATAGGACAAAATAATAGGAACACCCCTTTCGAAATGTGTTGTACATCGACTGTCCAATACAGCCCCACCACGTGTTGCAAGTCTGCCATCCAGTGGCGGTGAAAGGAAAGGTATCAGTCAAGCATTTGGCAGTGTGACAGTTGCTTGAGAAAATTCTGTTCCCAGCAAAGCACCATTATGTCCAACCTGTCCGACGTGCAAAGAGGCATGATTATTGGAGCTCACCTTGCTGGAGCGTCCGTGTCTAGAACAGCCAACCTCATGGGTGTTTCAAGATTCACTGTGTCAACGGTTATGACAGCCTACACAAAACTGGGAAAGGTGTCTGCTGAGAAGCAGAACAGTGGGCAAAAGTCGAAGTTGACCAACCGGGATAGATGAGTGTTGAAGAGTATAGTCGCCCAAAAACGTAACACCACACTGCAGCAGATAACCTCTGAGATGAACACCCATCTCCAGAACCTCGTATCCACCAAAACTATTCAATGAGAGCTGCATGCTGCAAGCATTCATGGCTGAGTAGCCATCCCAAAGCCGTTAGTGTCACCACAGAATGCTATGAAGCAACGACAGTGGTGCCAAGACCACCAAAACTGGAAACAACAGCAATGGAAACAGGTCATCTGGTCTGATGAACCATCATTTAAATTATTTCAGACCACAGGATGTGTGTTTGTCTGGCGAATACCAGCAGAGGCATTTCGTGTTGACTGTCCAGTTCCTACCATGAAGCATGGAGGGGGCTCTGTGATGCTGTGGGAAGCGATATCGTGGTATGGCTTGGGCTACCCATAGTCCTGAGGGAGAAGGTCAGAGGCGAGCGTTATCGCAGTATTCTCGCAGATCATTTACATCCTATACTTCATACTCTGTTTCCTGGAGAACGTTCTCTATTCCAAGATGGCAACATCCCTGTACTGTGCTCGCTGTGTTCAAACATAGTTGGATGAGCATAATAATGAAGTGGAACATCTCACATGGTGTCCTCAGTTCCCTGATCTCAACATCATTGAGCCTGTGTGCAGTTTTTTAGAGAACAAAGTCTGTGCTCGATTTCCATCACCAAGCACACTTACCTGAACTTGAGACAACTCTGCAGGAGGAATGGCTGCAAATTCCCTTAAACTTTCTGCACAAACTTTATTATCTCAATCCCAGGTCTGATACAAGTGGTAATTCAGGCCAATGGTGGCCCAAATCCCTACTAATAAATATTTTGCATTCTTTCAAAGGTGCTCCTATTATTTTGTCCTATATCTGTGTATTTCTATTCAATTGTAATGTTCCCAGGCTTTTGTGTAGTGTGTGGGGTATCACACCTGTACAGGAGAGAATGACAGATACAATAAGCACCTTATCCATCCTCCATAGATGCCTTATTTCCTGGGTGAGTTCTGTGTACTTGCTAATTTTTTCAGTGAATGTGTTTTGTATATTATGAGTGTTTGGAATGGATATGTCTATAATGTATGTGATGTGATATTATTATTATTAAGTTTCTGCACTGTTCAAAATTTATTACTTATGTTTGTGAATAAAACTCAGATGGAAACCAAAGTAAAAAAACCAAGGTGAGATTGAACATACATCTCCTCTGTGCAAATACCTACAATTTGTAGCTATCACAGATGTTGTGAACAAATTACTATTAACAATGTTTACTGTATGTTCTGATGTTTAAATCCATTTTACAAAAAAATGAAAGCCCTTCTACACCTAATCTAGGGCATGTGTCACCAAACTATGGCCTGCAAGATCAGTTCATCTGGCCCACCGCTGCTCTAAACCACTAATGAGCTAAATCATAGTTATTTATATAGAAATATCATAGATTATAGACGAACTTACTATGTAGAAAAAATTAAAATAAGTGTAAGTAAAAATGCCAAAATTGGTCCAATCTGATGTTTGCATTTGACAGTAATATAATTTCAATTTAGGAAAATCAGTGAAATGAAAAATTTGGCTACTTTTTGCAACTTTGGCTATCAGAGTGCTTTTTGTGTAAGTACCTGCAATGAAGTTTCTAATAAAAGCAATTATGAGCTTGCTGAAGCCATCGTGTTTGCTTATTGGTAAATAAATATGTTGGGTTTTTTTTTATTTTTTGTGTATTTAGTATACTGTATTGAACAAAATGGTTATGCAGCTTGCACTTGTCATTGTCTGTTATCTGGATGGCTGTAAAAAAAGTTTGGTGACCCCTGATCTAGGGTTTATTACACTCACTACAATTTTAAGCCCACTCCTGTACAAAAAGATGTTTCCATTTCTGATCCTATCTCTGTATGTTTAAAATTAGTTCAGTTTTGCATAGGAAGATTCAGGTTATCACTGATTTTGGATTTTAATGTTTAACATATACTGTAGAAATAGTATGCAATAAAATCACTCAAGTCCTGTACTACCAGGAGACCAGAAATATTATGCTTTTCCATTCCTTAGAATCCTAGAAGTAACCTTATTGACGAGACTATGTCTTGTCTCTAAAATCGTGCTGCTGCCAACAGCTGCACACCTTAGAGGTATGAAGGAGTACATGTCAGGAGTTGTAATTTGGCACAGAGTATTTGGTGCCCAAATATTCTGTGCCAAAAATAAACCAGACTTGTAGATAGTCAGGGGACCGAGAACCAGGTCAAAAGAAAATATGAAATGCTGAGACTGTTTCTACAAACAGGCACTAGTGCAAAGATTTGCGCATGTGTTGCTCGCACTCTCTGAGACATACTTTCATCCCAAAAATGGATTCGCCATTTTACTTGTTATGTAATACTTTTTTATGTTTACAATACTTTAATTTGTAGTCTTAAAATGGTCCATAAAGGTAATTTTTCCCATTCCACAAAATATCACTGTAGAGGGATTTGACTGTATATTAAACTTCATCCACTGTCATAAATGCACTTATTAATTCAGCAGAGTAACCACAGCACTAATTCATCCAAATAAAAACTTAAAGTTATAGAATTACTTATGTAAAATATTACCAGTTCTTGTTGTTTTTCTTCTTCTGTTTTATTTACAACTTCAGGTGAGGGAACAATTACTTGTGGAGAGGATTCTTTTTCTTCTTTTATACTTTCGGTTTCGTCTTCGCTTTCACTCTCCTACATTATAATTCAAAACAATCAAATAAAGCTTATGCTTTCTCATAACACTGAAACAAAATAATTTATCTCATAAAAAATAAAAAAAACATACAAATTTACTCTTAATGGGTGTTTCATCAACCGAAGATAGAGATTTGTCATCTCCACTAATTTTTTCTTGAGAAGAATCCACAGTTTTAAATCTTTCTATTTGTTCCTTATCTGCTTTTTCTTTTTCAAGTTTTCTTTGTCTTTCACGTTCCATTTTCTCTAATCCTTCTCTAATCCAAGCTGGCAATTGTTTTCTTTTCACAGCATCTGAATTTAAATACATACATATTTAATTGATGCATGTTAAAATATTAAACTTAGGGTACCAATGTTTAACAAAATTTTTTTATTATATCTTGTATAAACAACCAAGCTCAAACTTTAAAATAATCAAATCACTAAACACCAGATTGGCCAGTAAATAGTGATATGAAATATAACTAAACTATTGTTTCTATAAAGGACATTTAATTAAGAGGCTGTGTTTGCAGGATGTAGAAAAGTTAGGAAACAAACTGTAAAAAAAAAATACTGGCATTATTAAAATAAGGATGATTTCAATGGGAGAATAGAAACAAAACAGTCAAGAAGATATACATTAGACTTTACTATGGCATTACCTTTCTTTGTATTCTGCAGAAATAGTATTGTTTGTGCCATTGCATTCCCAAAAACAAGTGAAAATACTAATAATATGTTATATTAATAGTGCCAGAAAATTAAATCTTTAAGAAGAATCAATCATTATCAAGCAACGATAATTGAATATAAACACTGCCTAGGTTGTACAAGATGCTTATATCCAAAAGTCAGCTTTCAGATAAGATGAAAAGACTGTTTTAATTAATTAAAACCCCTTAAGCCCATAACCCGAGATATCTCAGGCAAGTTACATAGCATTGCAAAAAATGCGGGCTTTTGAGCCCCCCAAATTTTTTTTTAATTTTTGGAATGTTTTTTAGGTCCCCAAATTTTTTCAAAATTTTTGCCTGCGCGAAAAAATTTCACCGCAATTTAAAAAACCGTTAATGATGCGCTCTTCACGCTTTATTGCTTTTTAATTGTTTTTTACTGGGAGTTTGATATCAAATTTCATTCATTGTTCTAAAGTTGTAGTGCACCGATTTTCCTTCGGTAAAGTTATTTAAAGCTAGTTTCTGATGTCAAAAACAACCACCAATAGTTTTTAATTTTTTTGATTAATAGATTTTATCATATATAAGTTTAATTAAGCCAGGGGGTCAAAAATTGCAATAAAAATTTTAATTTTTTAAAAATATTAAAAAATATATGGCCAACTAGTAGTCACCCTACTATAAACCCATCGCATCCCGAGACTTCTACGAGAATGTCCCCGGGAAATCCGACTCCAGCTGTTGTCAAGGTCATCCAGCTGTGTAAACAATGACTCATCGGTGTTAAATTTCGCAGAAAGACAAGACAAAGGAAAATAAAATTTGAAGCTTTTTCTTCAAAATAAACGCATTTCTTTCGTTTTTTTTCAGTTTTAAGTATTTTTTACGTTTAATTAAATTAATGATTATAAAATATCAAAAATGTCAATGTCCTTAAGGGGTTAATCAGCAAAACTAACAATATGTTTTATGAATTTAGTTACATCTGTATTTCTCACATTTATATTTATAATTTTCAAACCACTACAAATATAAAATGTAATAAAATCTTAATTTATATTATTTAAATTATCATAATAAAATATTCATTTTTATTAAATTAAACACAAAATATGTATTTCAAATAATTTACTTTTAATATAATCATTAAAGCAACCATTAATAAATTGAAAATTTGTAAATTAAATTTTAAGAAATTCTCACCGAGCTGGGGTATTTCTTCCTCACTTCGAGGAGAGTGTTCTCCAGGAGGAGCGATCTTGTTTCTTTTCAAAAACGGAGCCGACACGATATTGGTGTTTGGTCCGACCTGAGGCCAATACTGTTCGTACTGATTATCATTTGTAAACATCTAAAAATTATAAAAATTCTTGAAATTTAACATTAATTCAGGAACAAAAAAGAAACTAAATTAATAATTCATTTTTACACAAAATTGATTTGTATGATAATCCAAATAATTTCTTATTTAACTCTGTTAGTTTAATCTCTCAACCGTTTTGGCCGAAACTGTCACATACTTCTGTAATATTTTGCTTTTATAATGCTTTTAGTGATAAAGAAAAGGGTTACTATCATCTTCAAGGATTAAACAATTTTGCATGTGTCCAGCTTCATCAAACTCCCCATCTTCTATGTCCTATGTAGCTTATCTATAGTTTTCTTTTATATTCTGTAATTTTATTATGTATTGCTTGCATATACAACTTACTTCTTATTTTATTTAGAGCAGTGCATTCTTTGCTAGATCTTTGAGTCTGTCTAAAAATTTGTTCCTATGCACAGCCATATGGTTGCACTAAAACAAATCTGGAAGCAACTTACATTTCCATCTAAAAGTAATTTGTGCTATTCTGTTATTACAAACATACACTCCAAAAAAGTCCAATAAGAAAACTGCATTGCAAGCATAACATAAACCTGAAGATTTTGTCAATTACACCAAATTTTATTATATCAAATGAGAAATCCCAATTTGAATTTATTTGAAAAATTATAAAATAATTTATTAATAAATGATCAAAAGTTTAAGAACTTTAAAGTGGATTTGTCTTCTGTAACTCTCTAAAACTGAGAAAGAATAAACACACACAATCAAACCAAAACCAGAAACTATGTAATTAATAAATAAAGAAATATTTACTAACAATTTCATCTATTTAAAATAGATATCATCAGATATGTAACACAGAACAAAACAGCTACATTAAAATTAATTAAATCAATTAAATGTGTTATATGAAGAATTTACAAGTTCAAATTAAAATCGTCAATGGAACAAAGTACACTTACAATTTAAAATTACATATGTTACTAAATGTTTTAAAATTACTGTATTTACTTGCTTATAAGACGATCTTGCATATTGGACGAGATGTGACTTTAAAGGTCAAAATAAAGAAAATTAGATTTATTAGTACAATTTAATTTTATTTTGTTTAATCACAAATAAAATGTCAAATGCACGTAAACGCACACATCGTCCCGCAAAAATTACTGGCATTTTAAACTTTAAGGAAAAACCTTGTAAAATCGACAACATAATTTGTTCACGTAAAGTTGGACAATCCGGAACAATTTTTGCCAATTCTTAACAGTCGAATCCAATCTCCATTGATTACACTTACGAGTTTCTCCGAATTCTGATTTCCGAATAATCATCTGTTTTCATGTAGGAATGGATTAAAACATATTGGGCTCCCAAGCAATTTTGGAATTTCAAATCCAAAATCAATTCAAAAGCTTTGCATTTCCTATTGCTATTCATCTTTACTCCTGATAATACACAAGAATCTTTCAAACAACCCAGATAAAATACTTTTGTTTTTTAAACACCAGAGGGTGAGCATCCAGTAGAAAACATGAACACACGGTTCAAAAAAACTATTGCAAAAACGCAAAGAATCCTTTGCTCGCGTGTATAAGACAACCTAAGTTTTTGAAGCAATGAAAAATGAATAAAAACCTCATCTTATATGTGAGTAAATGAGTTATATCCCAAACAAAATATATATAAATATTATTCAAAAATAGAGAATAATTTATAAAGTGTGTTTAAATAGTTTCCCATTAACATTACATATTTAGATTAAAATGAATCCTGTAATAACAAATTAATTTCTGAATAATTATATTTAATTAATAATTATATAATTATTAATTAAAAGTCAAGTAATTTGGCCTACAGGTAGGAAATAGACACCAGCTCTTGATAAATGTAATAATTATAATTAAACTAATATTTAATAATTAATTCAGATAATTCTGGAAGAAAAGAATCAGCCCAAAGAGAGACTTGAGCCCACAACTCCCACTTGCTGTGTACATGCATTGCTGGTTACAGTATCTGGACTGGACCTCCATCCAATGTTTGTTTCCAGAACTATTAATTTAGATATAAACCATACTGATTATACAAGAGTTGAGGGTTCGACTTCCACTTCAGACCAATTCTTTTCTTCTAGAACCTTCTAAATTGATTATTAAATTTATCACGCGATGGCATCTAACACCTATCTCTTGGCCAAATTACTTAACTTTTAATTAATAATTATATGCATTATTATAACCAGATGTAATCCAGCAATCGTCTGACAATAAACTAAAAATCAGGTTATTGAATGTTTATATTTGTATATTGTTTATATAGTTATTCTAATGTTTTGGATACCTATTTATTGAAGCTTATATGGAAACAAACATTGCTTTGTTGAAATAATTTTCCCAAAACATTAAAATGTCTTTAAAATCATTTTATTTTTTAGTATAGTATTTAAAATGTCCACTCAGACTTATTTTATTAACAGGACGTATTATATCGACGTCTTTGTTCAGCAAAAGTTAAGAAAGCCTATCAGAGAAAACAAACACAGTCTGTTTTCTCTGGTGAAAAATAGGCTGATATGTTTTCTGATAGGCTTTCTTAACTTTTGCTGAACAAAGACATCGATATAATACATCCTGTTAATAAGTCTGAGTAGACATTTTAAATACTATACTATAAGATAAGGACATAGAGGCATATGACTTAATACATTTTATTTTTTGTTGTGTTACAAAATGTTTACATAATTAAATGTGACAGGGTATCTTGTTTTTGTTGAAGTATTATGCTTATTCAAGAGATATGAAGTGCTACTAGATCTGTTCAACATCTACTTATTAATGGAATATATTATTATTCGTGTCATAAACATTTTCAAGCCAATATCTGTTTAAAGTAAGTTTAATGCATTTTACACTTAGTTTATGATGTTTTAGCTTAAATAGTAATTAATAGCATCTGACCCCAACATATCAACCAATAAATACTTGCAACTAACTTACAATTGCAAGTGTTTCTAAAACTTCATCCACAATCTATATAAATAAAAATGTAAATGTTCGTTTGTTCAAAACCTTAAATCTCTGAAAGTTCTTCACCGATTGTTTTGAAATTTTGACCCAACATTGCATTCGAATACATGAGTTTTTATATACCTACTATTATATAGATGTCAAATTCACCCCATGGGGGAGAGGGATATGATTAAGGCTTACCGTGAAGAACTCAGCTTCTATTATACTATTTTAGATGCAGTTTTTTGCGTTTTAATAGGGTAAGTCAAGAGAATGTATACTAAAAAGGTTTTTTTCAAAATTTCCCTCACGGGAGACGTGTTAATAATGGAAGTGTTAGGATAAAGTGATGTGCAAGATTTACAGGCGCAGATGCGGTTTTTTGCGGAAAATCGAACATATTTTTAGATCCATCTAAAAATTTTCTAATTAGTTGGAAACAGGGGGAACTAATTCTTGCATTCTGTGAGAATGGGTAAGATTGACTATAATGTAATAATCTTAATCTTCGCTATTGTTAAATTTTTTGCCCAAGCAATGCCAGGCTTATCTGCTAGTATAAAATATAATAATTTGTGTAATATACATATACATAAAAACTAACTATCCTCACCAGGAACAGTATTCTTATCTCTAAAACAAACTCAATAAAATTCTATTAAATAAAAATTCTGAATACCATACTTAATTTTGAGTACCAAATACCAGCTGCCCAAATTTCATTATATCTTGGTTATTCAAAATTAACTTTTTGAACATTTAATCAAATTAATTGTTTTAATCTAATAATAAATTACATAATATAAGTACACTTACTTGATTATAAGAATATTGATCAGACGTATGATTATAATCATAAGTTTGGGGAGGAATTGTTGGTGTAGAAGCCATGTGACCATATTCAAAAGTTTCCTTTCCAGGGGTAGAATTCTGAATTGTTCCAGGTGGTGGTACCCATCCTCCCATCCCCCAAGATCCTTCCCAATATCCCCCCATCATATCTCCTTGAACAAAATTTGGATCTAGGAAAAAATATTTTAATATCAAATGTAATTACAAAAGCAAAATTTTATTCAATCAATATTTAAACTACAGAGACAACATGAAAGTTTCTTACAGGCTGTTTAATATATAAACAAACAAACAGCCAGATTTCTTTATTGTGCAATTAAAGCGAAATGATCATTAAGTAAATTAAAGCAAAACAACTACTGAGATTAATTAAATTATCAATAAAGGTATCTGGCTATTTGTTTCTTAAATTTTTTAAACTTGAGCACTTTATACAATAAATACAACCAACCTGATGATTACTTCAAATATGAAACAATATTTGAAGTAATCATCAGGTTGGTTGTATTTATTGTATAAAGTGCTTAAGTTCAAAAAACAAAATAATAATAATGTTCAATTCTTAAACTTTTCTCTATTACTGAATCATTCCAACAATTTTATAATTTAAACTCATTTCTGCTTAAATGGAGTATTTTGACATGAAAGATCTCTTCATTTAGTACTTTCAAACTACTTGGTTCATCTTCAGAGCAATCATTTCTAACACCTTTTCTCACGTAAAAAAGATTCGTAATGCGATCCAAGTTTTAAAAATTTATTTTTAAAGGCTAGTTTGGGAGAAATAACATTTTCAAATAATAAAAACTGATATATTTCAGTAAGAGTTAATAAGATAAGTGTCAAAGTATTAACAGAAGTTACTTAAAAACTTCAATATCAAAAAATATGAACACAGAAAGCTCCAAAAAACTTTGGGTTCTGAGAAAATCTATTAAAAATTCTCTTAAACTCTAGAAGCAAACATGTTAGATACTTTACTGATTTTCTTACAAAAATTTATAATATAGGCTAGATTCCAGCAGACTTATAAATCCAATATTCATAACACTTGAAAGAAAGAAAACAAAAATAATAGCCAATGATTGCAATGATTATAGACAAGTTTGAAGAATTATATAAACACAGCACCTTTAAAAAGAACTAGAAACAAAATTGATATTGTAAACATTCAAATGGGATTTCAAAAAAATAAGAGAATTAAAGCAGACATCTTTGATGCAAACAGAATCATAAAGAAATTTAAAATTAAAAAGAAATTTATTTGTACTTCTTATAAACTGTTTTTGACGTCATAGGTCAACAAACACTTTTCGTTTATACTAGAAAGGAAAAGGACAATAGCAGCTCTAATGCCCTTAGATTAATTGAAAACTTATATAAAAACTAACAGTAAGTTTCATAAGAAACAAGAAATTAATCAACCTTTCCATATTGGAATGAGAGTTGGGCAAAATTGCCTTATATTACTCCTGTTATTCAATTTGTACAATGAAGATATATTTAAAAATCTGATAAATACAAAAAATATAATAAGAATCATCATCATCTGAATATCTGAAATTAGTTACATGTAAATTAAATTAATGAAATTAGTTACATGTAGTTACATGTTTTTCTCATAGGAAAAAACTAGAGAAAAAAATTACAAAAACTTTTAAATGAATATTAAAAGTCTAATCTCTCCAAATCTTTATAATCTACCTTTTTCTGCTTTCTTGGAGACCATCAGAGTATCTTCTCTAAACCCAAGTACTTTCAGGTCTCTCAGCCCATCATCAGGGGTAAAGATTGCTGTAAAAAGTTGTAATATTGAATTTATCAGCAACTGTTTTTAAAATTCATATTGCCTTTAAGCCAGCAGAACATTAAAATTAAAAATTAACAAATATTTGTAGTTGCAATTTATCAGCCATCCTCAGGTTCAAATACAGGAATAAAACAAACAGTTTTATTCTAAACATTCAACTTTCATAATTATATGCACTTTTTAAAATTTATGTCATTGTCTTGGAACAATATAAATTTTAAAAAAAGAGATAAAAGCATTCCAACATAATCTGAAATTAAATAATATAACCTTTGCTCATTGGCAAAAACCATGTATCTTTTGTATAAAGAATAAAGAATAATAATTATCATTGAACAGTCAATTTATTTACACATCTTTGTCAGCTTACAATGAATAATAGAAAAATTGCAAAGGTTAAGGAAAGTTTCCTGAAAAACAAAACTCTGTAGTTCTGGGGAAATTAAAATGCAAATCAGGTTAAGATTAATAAAATTCTTTAACATGATCAACAGCTCTGTATGACATGGAAACTTAAATCATTATCAAAAATATGGCAACCAAACTCAATTTGTGATAAGGCTAACTAGGAGGTTGCCAAAGATTTATTCTAATTCAAAATGATCTGCCATATTATTGAGCTGTAATAATGCTACTTTTAATAATTAGATGTAAAGTAATTTGATTAGAGGTAGATCTTATGACAATTTTAATAATTACAATAAATAATTTTTAATTATTAATTTAATCTAAAGTTTCTGGAAGAAAAGAACTGGCATAGAGCAAGACTCAAACCTGCAAACCCATTTATAGTGCAGAAGCATACACAGTGCCGAAATAAAAGCAATAGTGTACCAAGAACCAAGGAAGGCCACGGACACTAGTCATTCCAGTTGGCACCACGAATGACCGGTATGGTTATATTTAAATTAACAGTTCTGGTAGCAAATGCATCTGCACAGTATGCAGGATTACAGATTCAAGCCCCCCCTGAACAAACTCTTTTCTTCCATTAATTTTAAATTAAATAAATAATTAAAAATTAATTTATTATAATTATTAAAATTGTTATGAAATGGAAGCCTAACAGCCTACCTCAAATTACTTTATAACTAACTATTAAAAATAGAGTTTATGAATTTATTATTTATATACACCAAATGATTGCTGGATTACATTGGGCTATAATAATGCTTCTAATTATTAATTAAAAGTCAAGTAATTTGGCCTACAGGTAGGAAATAGACACCAGCTCTTGATAAATGTAATAATTATAATTAAACTAATATTTAATAATTAATTTAGATAATTCTGGAAGAAAAGAATCAGCCCAAAGAGAGACTTGAGCCCACAACTCCCACTTGCTGTGTACATGCATTGCTGGTTACAGTATCTGGACTGGACCTCCATCCAATGTTTGTTTCCAGAACTATTAATTTAGATATAAACCATACTGATTATACAAGAGTTGAGGGTTCGACTTCCACTTCAGACCAATTCTTTTCTTCTAGAACCTTCTAAATTGATTATTAAATTTATCACGCGATGGCATCTAACACCTATCTCTTGGCCAAATTACTTAACTTTTAATTAATAATTATATGCATTATTATAACCAGATGTAATCCAGCAATCGTCTGACAATAAACTAAAAATCAGGTTATTGAATGTTTATATTCGTATATTGTTTATATAGTTATTCTAACGTTTTGGATACCTATTTATTGAAGCTTATATGGAAACAAACATTGCTTTGTTGAAACAATGATTTTAATGTCTTTGTTGATATGTATACAGCTTAACAGTAATGTTAACTTAAAAGTGATAATATTGACACCAGAATTAATTGTATTATCTTGCAATATGATATCTGCCAACCTACTATCTTAAGTATCCCAGAAGACAGCACTAACTGTAGGAAATACTCTTCTCTAACTGCATGTACAAGTAAAGTAAGTGGAAACAATTTTGAGTGGAAAAAGGCTGGCCTTTTTCCACTCAAAATTGTTCCTGTGCAATTTGTTCTCAACAGTAACCTTGTGCTAATTCCAAAGGAAATACAAATAATCAAGAAAACAGCGATAACCAAATTCTAAATAAATAAACCTTAAAAATCTTTAAATGCAGTCTTTTTATTACAGCATCTAACATTTTCAGTCAGTTAATTCGCCTTCTTCAGGAAAGAATTGAAAAACTTCTGATTTTTTACAGAACAAAATTGATTATGGAACATTTTTAAGCTTTAAAACTTTCTTAACATCTAGTGTGCAAGTCTGTGAATAGATAATTAAAATACACGAACTGATAATGTATAAACATATGAATACACTAACCATAAAAACAAAATAAAATCAATTAAATAAACAATCAAGTGATAACATAATGGGCAACGATTGTGCGTATTTCTTTACTGTCCATGCCTTTTTTCTTGCTGATATATTCATATTGCACATGCTCTCCATACCACTGAGACATTATAGGATTCTCTAAAGTTTATAGCTTGTCCTGCTTGATTGCTTTTGTATATATGCCATGCTTCTACATATTTAAGGTGTCTCCTGACCTAAATCTTTTGTATTATTTCTGCTTTTTCCCATTCCAGAAACCTCTGTCAGGTTTGCTATAACATATGCCACTAGTGCAGTGACTGGCTGCTCATTCTTTACGTTCCTTTTATGCTCTTTTATTCTTTCTTTTAATGACCTCCTTGAAGCTCCAATGTAGTATAGCTCTTTTTGCTACCTCCTGTCTCATACGAGTATTCTATAAATTCCAGGAATAAGGCTCTTGTCTATAGCTTCCTTGTCCATACATAGCAT
This sequence comes from Centruroides sculpturatus, assembly GCF_000671375.1. Lineage (NCBI taxonomy): Eukaryota > Metazoa > Arthropoda > Arachnida > Scorpiones > Buthidae > Centruroides > Centruroides sculpturatus. Next base: position 33,567 of record NW_019384600.1, on the reverse strand, counting down.
CTGATATATTGTTGGATTCCTTTTAAAGTTTCTTTTTGTTAGTAGCTGTTCCTATTTCTTTGTAAATATTGCTTAAGGGTGTCATGTATTCCATCATCGTGTATTCTTCTATTCTTCCCCATTCATTACCTTCATATTCGTCTTTTCTTCTTTTATTAATTAAGGCCTTTACCGTATTCTGATTGACTCAGAATCACCATGCTAATCTTTGATATGATTTAATTCTTTACATCTGCCACTCCTCTATATTGCCACTCCTCTATGTTGAGTATATGTTATATCGTTAAAATTAAAGACAGGTGAATATGTAGCTAGATGTGCCAATTCCAGTATATGCTTTCTTAGCTTTTCTGCATTTCCAATCTTGTTCAATAAGAAGTCTTGCAGATGGCAAAAACATGGCTCTAGTTTGATTGAGGAGTATAAAGCCTTAAAGTATGATACTGTCATATAACCTCCTTATTTTAATTTCAAATTTTTCATTTTTTGGAGCAACTCTAGCAGCTGTTTTATGCTGTATTCATGTGGAGACATGTGTGCATTAATAAAACCTTTGAATAACCATTCTAGGATTATCATAGGTGAGCAGCATTTATTAACTACCGGCCTTATGCTTCTTTTTGGTTTATGTGTATCGGCAAACCCGAACAGTCTTGAAGCTGATAGGGAGGGGACTACTATCTTCTTCGTTCAGAGCTCTTTTGCAAGGGTCGTGTTAGAAAAACACTTGACTCTTGCTTGCAACTGCTCTAGACCCTTGGGTGTGCAGTCTTGCATTGTGTTTCTTTTATGTATCTTATAAAAGCTCATTATATGTAGATCTTTTCATTAGCACCATGTCCTTCAACTTGTCGATTCTTGTAAGCAATATATTATTTTCATTCGTCCACTTTTGGCTTTCTCTTATAGTTTTTCCATATTGGGCTATTTTTCCATATTGGGTTGGATCTCAACACTACATTTTTGATTGTGTGATGACAAAAATAGAAAGAACTGAACTGCGACTACTCTTGCAGGAATCGAACATAGCTTGGCCGTGCCACCTCTCAAACATCTGGACCAACAAAGAGATATTCTCTGCCTTTAAAAGACTTGCAAAAAAGATCAATCAGATCACAAGCCAACTAATCTACTGCTGACACTGACTTTGACTTAAAGACTGTCTACTTATAGTGTTAGCTTTGTAATTACTATTTCACACGCGAATACGTTGTTACACGCAAATTTTATTTAATTATAAGTTTTGTGCATTTTATCCATAATTACGAGGTTCTGTATGGAATCTATCAATACATTGTATCTACTGCCGTTTGCTAACATTATTCTGTATTAATTTTTCTGTACGTAGTCCTGTGGAACTGATGTCATGTGAGTACTTAGTCTTATTTAGATGTAATATTACTTAATTTTATCTCATTGATTTTGTGGATTTTATCAATTATCTTGCAGTTCTGCATGGTATCTACAATGTACTCTTGCTGCTTACATATATCAACATGTATTATCTTATCCTGTATGTAATTTATGGACTTTGTCTTCTATATGCAGTTCTGCATGGAATCTACAATGTACTCACTGCTGTTCGCTTATGTTTTTTCTGTATTCATTTTCTTCTATTCGTAATTTTGTGGATTTGATGTCGCGCGAATACTTTGTTTTACTAAAGTATAGTATAATTTAATTTTATTTAATTATAATTTTATGGATTTTATCCATTAACTTAAATGGAACCTACAATGTGCATACTGTTGTTTGTTTACATTTCCTCTATTTTATTTCCTTGGTAGTGCTCATAGCGGAGCCAAGGTATGCATTTATGCCTCCGTAAATAAATTGAATTGAACTGAAATTGAATTGGCCTGCGGCTTGTTCTTGTATATTTGTCCTTTATTTTGTTACAGTATACAATTGAGGAGGTAGCCTGTGGTTTTATGCTACTCTGTTGCTGGTTTCTTATCCATTTCATTTTCTTCTTATAATTCTTACACATTGTTTCTGTCACTTGATTTGATAAGTTTACCACCCTGTTATTAACATCTAGTAAATTTGGATCTATTTCATACAGCTTGTTTTCTAATTCAACCAGTTTTTTCAGAAAATAATATTTTCTGTGGCATAATATATAAGCTAAGTATAAAATATTAAATTAATTAAAATATTTCATACTTTGCTCATATTCTTATTTAAAATAAAATAGGGCAATTAAATTACTAGTATATAAAACTACTGCAACTACTTGGCTTCAAAATGATTTTCCTAGTCTATACTAATATTATAAAGAGGTAACATTTGTCAGTTCGGATGTAGGGGTAATCTCCGAAACTACTCGTCCGATTTCAAAAATTCTTTCACCAATATTTAGAATGGACCTTCGGGGTGGACATAGGCTGTATATTATTCCGTTAAACATTCATATAGATTAAAAGATATTATCTAGGGTTAAGGCTTTTATGTCCAACAGATGGCGCTACGAGTATGACAAGCTAAGTTTACTTTCTGTGAGGATGAACTAAAGCGGATCATCTTCTATCTATCTATATAAATAAAAATGTAATGTTTGTTTGTTCCTACCGATTCCTTTGAAATTTTGACACAATGCTCCATTTGAATACGCACGTGTTTTTATATAATATACATGTCGAAATTCCACCACTGGGGGGAGATGGACAGGATTAAGGCTTACTGTAAAGAACTCTGCTTCTATTTATACTATTTTAGATGTGGGTTTTTTGCATTTTTGATTGCGTTTTAATAGGGTACATCAAGAGAACGTACACTAAGAAAGGATTTTTCGAAAAATTCCTCCCCACGGGGGAAGTGTTATACATTTATAATAGATACATTTTGAGCCACAACAACACGTAGCGGGGTCTGTTAGTTTCTTATAAAGAACTCAAGAGTAAGTGTAGATACATTCTCAAGCTAAAGGAAAGGAACATTTAAGAATTTTACATAGAAAGCCAGTTAATCTTTAGGTATAATACTCAATGATCATCAATACAACATTTATAAAAACAAAAATATAAATGTGCTTAAACAGTCTTTCTCACTGAAACAAAAATTAATTTAAATGCAAACAAATAATTGAAAAATTGAACTAACTAAGAATGTAATATTATAAGATAAAAGACAAACATGTATATGTAAAAAGTATGTAAATAGATATTCAATTTTAAATATCACAAAAACAATAAATGTAAAGTAAGTTGCTATTTTAAATTTCTTCAGAGTAATTAGGGAAAAAAAAACAAACTGAAAAAAGTCCTATAGTGAGTAATTTCTAAAAAAAGTTAAGAAGCATCATGCTGGAATAAGAAATATTTCAATTTAAAAAATTTTAAAATACAGGCAGTTCCTGAAGTCAATTAACTGAGATAAAATATTTCAAGATTATTTAAGAATATATAAAATTAACTTGAAAGAGCTACAAACTATTATTCATAATTCAGTTGCTTCTAATGAAACAACTGAATTACAAATAACAACATGCAATTATCTTATCTGCTTTTAAAGTAATTTTAAAATGTATCTTGGTTAACTGACTTTTTGGCCACCTTATATACTTTTAAATAGACTTACTCGCTCCCGGAGGAGCAACTGGACCCGAATCTTCGTTTCCTTCGACGGCCGGTATCGGTGCGTGACCGGGTGGCGGCAAGTGAACCAGAGGTAGTTCACAACTTTGAGATTCAGGATTACCATTTTGAGGATTTTCTAATAATGGCGGAGGAGGCGGCGGTGGAGGAGGAGGAGCCACAGGTGGTTCATTTTGATTTCTCTGCTGCATTTGAATCCATTGCTTTGCTAGAGCTGCCCAATCAACTATAATAATAAAAATAAACATTAAATATTTTTAAATTATTTATTTGCATTAACCTGTCCCATGTTGTTCCCGAGTATTTTCGTGTCGAACTCATTTGACTTAACCCGTTGACCCCGAATATACTCGTTTCTGCATCGGAAAATTTTTGATATTAGATGTTGCTACGCATCATAATTTTTATATTAAAACAAACTTTTGAAATCAAATTTTTTGTTTTTATATTTTTCAATATATTTATTTTGTTTGTGCAAAATAAAAAAATAATTTGTAACGATACAGTGGCCACAATTATTATTTAAAAAAAAATTTTTCGTTGGGCTTAACATCGACAANAACATTTTTGATACTAGATGTTGCTATGCGTCATAATTTTTATATTAAAACAAACTTTTGAAATATAATTTTTTGTTTTTATATTTTTCAATATATTTATTTGTTTGTGCAAAATAAAAAAATAACTTGTAACGATACATTGGCCACGATTATTATTTAAAAAAAAAAATTTTGTTAGGCTTAACATCGACAAAAATTCAATACGGCAGCCATACGCAATGGAGAAAAATTTCAACACGGGATAGGTTAATACAGTAGCATGTATATACAGTATTAAACAAACACTTACTTTGTTCATGTGGAACATTTTGGTAAGTAGCTGGTTGTAATGCCCACTGATTCCAAGCTGCTCCTGCCCACATAATTTTCCAAAATTCTTAATACTATCTAAAAAATAAATTATACAAAAATAAAATTAATTGTACTATACTTAAATCTTTTTTTATTATTAAAATTACATAATCAGGTAAATTATAATAATAAACACTTTGCTAAATCAATCTGGAACAGTTTTTAATTGTTTCAAATCCAGAAACTATTACAAGAAATCAAAATATTTCAAACAAAACAGGAATATATCACAGACAATCAGCTACAGAGTATCAATTCTGAATACACGATAAATAAGCTACAAAAAGATATTTGTCAAAAGTTTAGCTAGATCTAAAAGATTATTAGTAGAATAACTGGAGAGAATACAAAACATTTAAAAGTAACTGAATATTTATAGTTAGAAGTTGACTTTTTAATTTTACAAATGAAAGTTAAAAAAACAGCTTACTTAAATCATAGCAAATCAAATTTATTTTAGTAAAAATATTTCTAAGATTCTACAAGTCTTGATCAGAAAATATTGATGTAAGGACGCTATTCATAAAAAAAAAAATTCCAAAACTGCTTCTTTTGACCTTAAAAAGCTGCCATTTATGCCAACTGTAGAACAAGTTTATGCTTGTTCTGTAATTTTGTTACTACTTCCTTGAATCTCAAAAAATTTTCCTTTTAATGCTTGCTTCATTATTACTGATAAATCTGCAATCTACTTTAAGTTGTTTGGCCCTTATATAACTTTGCCTTATTTTTGGTTAACAAATAGATGACTGTGTATAAAGCAACAATTAAACATATTCACAATCTTTTAACATACCACAATTGAAAGGCATAAAATATCATACTGGACTGCACTCTTTTTTTATGGACAAAATAGAATAATTATGGCTATTTAATATAATTTTATCTTCATTGCTTAAAAACAATTTTTTCTTGATTTTTAGGCATGTTGCAATTCTGCAACACGTGGCCTGAATGGTTTTCTTCTAATCATGTTATGCCATCTTGTATTCTCACCAGTTTTAAATTCAACAGAACATCTACCACATAAATGCAGAACTTCTAGATTGCATAAATGAACAGATACAAATCGAAAATAAAATAGAATAATCACTAAAATTATATACCTACTATTTTTGTGTTTTTTTACTGTTTTTATTCCCTAAAAGAAAATAATGATTCTTTCTCAAATATTTGTTTTTGTGCTTTATATTTTTATAATATTGTACTTAATCATGTTCATTGTGCAAAAAGAACATTGGAAAAGGCAAATTTTGTGTATTTTTCAGATTTCATAGGGAAAATGTTAAATTTCTACTGGCATTCTATCATGAAAAAATTTACTGGGCCAAGTGCAATTTCCATTTCCACAGGCCATGCTCTAATTGTTTCCATTATGTTTTTATGGCTGGAGTGTTGTTCCGAATAACACAGTACAGAATTACTACTTACATAGTTTTCTCCACAAATTTCGCAGAGTGGTCTCCTTTACACCATTCTACACCAAAGCGGCAGTGTAAATAGCGTCCTTTATGTTGAATTGTTCCCGAAATTCAACAACTCCGCAATCATTGTTTACCAACTTCCAAAGAAAATACCCCTGTATGTCACTTTAAAATTCTGTATGATGCCCTGATCTATAAATTGTATCAAAGACGTCATATTTGCCGGAAAGTACATTGCAGAAATGTTTCTGCAAATAAGCTTGGAAGCTGGAGGATGAGCATGATAGTTATCAAGCAGGAGAATAACTTTGCTGTCTTCTGATAGCCCTCCTTATTAAAATTTTTTTCTAACAGCAGGAACAAAGTGATGGAAGAACCAATTCTTTAAGATAGCTGCTGACATCCAACTGTTAGTTTGTGCATCATATGTAACTGGTAGATTTGTCGTTTTTAAAAGCCCTTGGTTTCTTTGATTTTCTGATCATAAGCATCGGCATCTTATGTGTTCCAGAAGCAGTTGCACACACAAGCACAGTGATAGAATCTTTGTTCATTTTGAACCCACAAGCAACCTTTTCATTGCCACCAACCAGCATAGAATTTGGCAAACACTGTCACAATGTAAGGAACGTCCAAACGTTATTTTTATTTACTTTTATTTTGCTTATTATTTTATTTTTGTTTGGGGCTTATGTTTTGTTAGGACGAAGTTTCCTCACCATTCACCTTAATAACTTAAAAATAGAAGAAAAACCAACTCACCAACGAAAGAAAAGCGCCATAGAAAAACTCGCGCACACTTGCGCTTCCCAAGCGGAAAAAAGTAAGTCCGCACCGAGAAAAAGGGGGGGAAGACCCCACAACCCAGTTAGGAATCGCTAAACCTTAAAAGAATAAAGCATCCCGATAATTGTTAAAAAGAATAATGTAAAAGGTTAGCGAAGTATTGTCGGAAAATAATCTGCCAGATAAACAAGAAAAATTTAATGTTACAGATAAGTATGTAAATGAGGAGAGTGAGCTCATTCAGAATTGTGACGTCACCTCACACTATAAAGCCTCTAACTCAAGTGAAAACGAACGAGGTGAATTCCTGATAGCAACGAGCTTTGGTGAGCTTCGTAGCAGTGAACGAGAGAGGTGTCCGATAGGATTTTGAAGTTATTCGATTTGTGGATCGACGATTATAGAAAGTCTTGAGAGTTTGAGGAAATAGGTTCCTAGTATATTGAGGTGACGATTAGGATCTTTAATTTATAAGAATTATTGTTTATAAGTTAATTCTTTGATTTTGTCGAATTCCAAAGGGGAATAGAATTAAGTTAGAAATAGATTGATTTGAGTTTGTCGGATTGATTCTTGTTGAATTTCATTGAATAAATTATTGTTTGATTTTTACTAAATACTGTATAGAGTTTATTAATAGAAGTTTAATTAAATATTTGATTTTGTTATTGACAAACTTTGTCATTATTTAATTCGGTGCACGCTTAAAGTCCAGGCCTGGCACACTAACGCGAATCCGCGTAAAGTACCCGTTAGGGAACGGCTATTTCCGGCACACAGTAGTGTCGATAATCGTTGGAAAGTCGGAAAAATAATATAGTACTTTACAACAAAAGTCTAGTTTCATCTGCATTGTAAAGTTGAGATGGTGACAAGCCATTTTCTTCCACTAAAGTCAAACATCTTGCTGTATTTAATATTTATCTTGTTTACTAGTTCCTTATCCATTAACAGGACTTATTATACTGGATTTATGGATGCAGAAATTTAGTCTTACAGATCAGAAATAATATATTTTATTTAGTTCACCTGTACACATACACTTTAAACTTGTATTTCGGACTTGTTTGTCCTTCATCAGCAGGCATTCAAAATACACTTTCTACAATTAACAAATTAAATTAAACATAAAAATTTTTCCCGACAATAAAAAAATAAAATTCTTACAAATTCAGTATTTTCAAACTCTTTCATAATTCCAAATATATTTGTAATCTACTACTAGTATACAAGATAAATATTAAATTAAGATATAGGACACAAAGATATAATAATTAATCTTGCTGTATTCTTCTGCAGCAGCACAATCTGCAGAAAGCTGTTTGCCACATACATCCAATTTTCAAATTCCGTGACTCTGTTTGAAATTGCATATCCATCCATCAAAAAACATACATGGTTCTGTGATGTTCAATTTTTTATGAAGTTTCTTGGCTTTTTTCAACAAGCATGAGTGTTCACTGGTTCTCCCAGTACAGGAGTATGGAAAAATACACAAACCTTCTCTGGAAACTTGTGGATAATGTCTGTTTGAATGTTTATCAAATAATTTATATAGTAAATTTTTATGTTTTAGTGTCTTGTAAATATAGGTCCAGTATGAAAAATTCTTTTAAATTGCCAAATCTGATATAATTAATATACACTTTTACCATCAAAGAGACCTAATTGCAAATGGTGGCATAATTTGAAACTATGATATTTTGTGTTAATAACATCCAAATTTAAGTATCTTCCATCATATATAGCAAGTGATGGAGGAATGAGTGAAGAAATCCAGCACAGAGTTCAGAGTGAATGGCTGAACTAGAGAAAGATGAGTGGGGTGCTGTGTAATAAGAAAATAAATGAAAGGAAAATTATACAAAACTATAGTAAGACCTGTAAAAATGTATAGTGCTGAGATGTGGGCAATTACAAGAGTGCAGGAAAAGATGGGAGACAGTAAAGTTGAGAATGCTAAGATGAATGTGTGTGGTGTGACAAAGGACAGAATTAGGAGTGATTACCTAAGAGAAACAGTCAAGGTGAGTTTCATAAGAAGGTACAGGAAAGTAGATTAAGATGGTTTGGACATGTGGAAAGAGGACTGGGAAGTTGGAAATGATGGGGTCCTGCGGGGAAGACCAAGGCTGAGATGGCGAGACAAGGTGGCAAAGGATTTGGAAGAGGGAATGCCCTGGATAGAGAGAAGTTTAGACAATTTAGAAAAATAAACAAAATGATTTTCGTATCAAACACCTTTTTAAATGTTTAAAAGATTGGAACAGTAATGTTCAAAAGATAGAACTGTTTTTTTATGTATTCAATCCTGATGAAGGCCTCTAAATGACGGCCGAAAACATTTGAGCAGCAAATTTGTGTTTATTATGTGCTGAAAATCGCATTTAGGTGTTGATTATTTAGTTATACAGTTCCAGTTTATAAGTGTGCTGTTTTTTGATCAAAAAATAAAAACAAATTAATGAATATTACTTGTGCATTCTTTATATTTGTATTATACACACACCACATATTACATCAGCATTTCACTGTAATAGTTGTCATATTCTTATTATCAGCAGCGCATCTTTATTTAAATTGTAAAAGAAATACTTAATACAATTTTTGAAAAATTGGAAGAACTACATGTCAAAGTTCAAAATACCCCAAAGACATTTACAGTACCTAGTGTTTCTCAAACTTCACCTTCCTGTAGACTTGTTTAATAAATTTTAATGTGACATTTACCTAATTTGCATTGTTTGCTGTAACTATATTTGCCTAGACCCACAGGGATCTGTGGATCACACACTGTTTAGAAATCTGCTAAAATTATCTCAACCACTTGGATATGAAAATTTCTATTCAGCACTACACAGTGCAAAAATTTTCAATGTTTTCCAATAATGTCAAATAAAGAAAGCAGTTAAGGCCCTGTACACACTAGGCGTTTTTCAACGCGCGTTAGCTCGGCGTTTGACGAGCGTTTAGCGGAGCGTGCGCACTGGCTCGGTTTGGAAATGGATGTGGAAGTGATTGCTTGTGCGTGGCTCCTCTATCGTCGCTATAAAAGACGACGGCAGAGGCAAAGAAAATTTTGGGTGCACCCAATATTACGAGATAGACTGACGCATGAAATGTTTGCGACGTTGTATCCAAAACTAAGACAAAATAAATTCAAGTTTTTTAATTCTTTTAAAATATCTATAAAATCCTTTGACGATGGTTGGTGTCTTTTAGATATCATCAATAAATAGATCAGTATCGAAATGATCGTTTTCCATTTCAGCACATATATCTCAAAGCGCTCGGCTAACGCCCGCAAAACACGCGATCGCATGTACGGTAACATGGCAGCACATATATCTCAAAGCACACGTAAAGCGCTCGCAAAATGCACGTTTTAACAAAAATCTATAAACGCACGCTTGGCGTTTGAGTGTGTACGGCTACATAGAACTCTTGGTTCTTTAAAACGTGCGTTAAACGCGCATTGAAAAATGCCTAGTGTGTACAGGGCCTAAGTATCTCAGAATGGATAGATTTATTGAAGAAGACAATGCAACACCTGAAAATCTTGCAAGAAGCAATACTTCTCAGGAAGACTTTCTACAGCAAACTAACTACTTGGGTGTTAGATTTGTGAAGAAAAACTTCATGTGGCTAGCCCATTAGTGAGATGCAAGCCTGCAATCAACCACCAGAGTTTATCCACTAAGACATTGATAGGGCTAAGCCAGTATTGATTACCATGGCCCAGACCAAATTTGTGTTATTTTACAATTTCAAGTAATTTGAAAAAATTATGATGTTTTGAAAATGTAATGTTAAAATGTAATTTTTCCTATTAACTTTAGTTAAAGTACAGTAATTTAATTTAAATAACGTAAAAGAGTGTTTTACAAGACAAAACGCCCACAGTGGGAAAATAATTTCAACATGAAAATCTTCCTTTTTACAATATTTTTTGGTATTTGTTACTCAAAGTTCATCCTTAAACGAAATTTTTGAGCCTTACAATTCGTTCCAAGGTCGCAGTCATAAATAAATTTTGTATTTTCAAACATCAAAAAGTCGATTAATTACCGTCCGTGCTAAAACCAAAAATAATCATTTATGGCACCGAATTCAATTTTATTTCTATTAATCAACATATGGCATCAAGTTTATAAAAGTATACACTATCCTATGACGACGAGAACGTGTGCTCAAATAAAGCATTCTTTTAATCTAAAATATTTACATTAACTTATAGGTTTAGCACAGCATGGCAAATCGTACGGTAGGCCCACTTAAAGGCACGATTTAATTTGAATTTCTAAAGTACATAAGAATAATTATTAATCGGTTCATAAATTACGGTTTTATTTTGCATCCAATAATTTTTGGAGAAATTTCAGGTCCAGAAATATTCCACATGCCTTTTTGTAAGTTGCATCGTACCACATTACTTCCGCCCGCCCGCCCACAGTAAGACGCATCTGGTCTACCTCGTCACGAGCAAACAAAAATCAACAACGTGGCCTAGGATGCAAATTCCCGGATTTTCCACGACTTTTTCCGAACGCTAACGAAAATCTCCAAGTTTCCGGGCGGGTGGGAACCACGTATATTAAGCGACAAAAAAAGTTAAATTCGAAGTCCCGAACGGAGGGCGGCATCGTCGGCACATTTTAAGACGGAAAGAAGAGACGCATTCAAAACGTCGACAAGGTGGTACTTCCGTAACAGTATGGGCACGGTTCCGCCGAAACAAAAAGTCTAAGGCGACATTCACAGGAGGCAGAACGAAGGCGAACGGCCACAGAGAAACGCCGGAGACGCATCTCTCGCCATTTTCGGAAAAGGGGGAGGCCCGAGACGAATCCACCGACGGCAGGACACCCAAAGACGCCACCCCGAGTCCGCCCGCCGACGGTTTTTGGTAACAAAGTACAGATTCGGAACGGCCGTCCGGTAACACCGATCTAAACTCTTCCCAAGAACCCGCAGGAAACGCCGGCCAGAGCAAGGGAGACGAGCAATATCTTGCATGGCGGCAACCGAAAGATGCCACGGTAGCCAAACGGGAACAAACGGACGAAAAACACCCATAAAATTTAATCAAATCGACGCCCAATTGCTTACATAATTAGATTTCTACCAGATTTTGGCTCAAAGGGGTGGGGCATCAAAAAAATTTTTTATCTCATTCCGTTAATATTTTTTCATATCGGGTGACCCATTAAGGAATGTGAATTTTGTACCGTTATTCTCGACTGCCAGGGGGCTTGTGTACCGTTTTTCGCCAGGTTACAAACTAGCACAGAAGGCTCGTGCCGGTTGACCGTTCTTCGTATTTGTTCCAATACACTGTTTCGACCGTAAACATAGTTTACGGTCAAACGGCGTATCATTATACACAATCTCTTCACTTTTAACGGGACCTACATTTACGGGCCACTAAAAAATTGAAAAACGTACCGTATAAATTGTTTATTAAATTTTACATAATAAATATTTTTTGAAATATAAGTGTTATATAATGAATATGTTAACAATTAATTAATTCTTGATTAATTTGAAGAGTTTTTTAGAAACTTTATTTTACTAAGTGGACCTATACGTAATCTTAGTAAAGGTTAACGTACAGTCCCGTCCGAAAATGTTATTTACGGTTTCGGCGGTAGTAATATTTGAACGAATTGCGAGTGTCTCGACTCGACGTATCTCCCATATATTAACGTCAACGTATTTCAACAATTCCCATTCTCAACCGAATTTCTATAAATATTTGGATCGATGAAAGTTCTTGCTTCTTGGCCCGCATTCATCGATCGCGCCGTCTTCCTCCACTATTTTAACCGAATTAATTTCTATCGAAATCGCCGCTCGTTCTTCCTTCGCCTTCGCTCCACGCTCCGAACTAAGAATAGACCGAGTTGGCTTTTCATCACGGGAAACTTCCCGACGTCGCCCGCAATTACGTGCACCGATCCGTTATTAACGTATTAAATAACAAGGCGGAGAATACGCACCTAACGAAAGTAGAAGACGACAGAAATCTCTTCGGTCTTTCCTTTTCTCCAACGTTAGTCCACGCCAAGATGGCGGACGTCCCACAATGCCTCGGTACTCGGACTTCCTCAGTCGTATCTGCTTTCTACGGATTCCGACCTGAGTCAACGCCACCTAGGAATATTCCTAGGTAGCGTTGCCTGAGTCCGTACGAAAACGACCGCGCGCCGCCAAACATTTGGAATTCTTTCGGCGAAAAAATAAAAATATCGTATTGGGCCCGACACTTCCTATAAAAATATAATTTTGCCATAAATTCATTAACAGAAGATTCCCCGAGTCTTCGTTCCCCTTCCACCCGTCGACGACGATAGACGGCCGGATGGCCTAGCGGTCGGGTAGTAGCCTACCGCTCTGGGGGAATAATCCCCGGGAATTTTTCGGGGGTGATCCGTCCGGATACGTCGGGCCTCGTCCCTCACCACCCGGCCGCCCCATTTCGGGCCTTGCCCAACCCATAATAAGCTGGCTAAAAGAGGCCCTCGTAGTGTACACAGGGCAGAGTTGAAAAAAAAACACCGTCGACGACGTCGTCGTCCGAGTGGAAGATGGCTAAGTCTTTTCCGTACCGTTAATTATTTCTGAATTTTTCGTTCGCCTTTGCGAAAAATGACGATTTATCCGCAGAGTCAGTTTTGCGTCCGGGCCCACTTTCCGTCGCGTAGTCTACGTACGACCTCGGGACCCGGTGTTTAATTAAACTTTACTACGCGCACCGTCACGGCCGCGCTTCCCGGAATCTCGACGGCAAGCATCTTTTGAATTTCGATGTAGCCAAAAAGGATTTATTTAATTTTAAATTATAAATGTACATTTTAAAAATCGACTAATCGACGGTTCTAACGGAATCTCTCGGGTTGGTAAGTGGACTGTCCAGGCCTTCGGCCTCCGTTTTTTCCTTAGTCGTGGGTACAGTGCTGCGACAAACTCCTAACCTAAACCTATCCTTCCCTAATGATCAATTTATTAAATAAAGTAATAATATGATTTTTAAAATGTAGATTTATAATTTACAATTAAATAAACCTTATTTACAAGATTTTTGGCTAACAGCGCCTCCTACATAGAAACTCAAAAGAAGCCGTAGGTAAAGTGTAGCCCAGTTTGTATATACAGTATTTTTTCGTTTTAATAACGAGCGGATATCGGATCTAATGTAAACAGCTACGCTAACTATCGATTTTTTTTCATTTGTTGCCTTATATTAAAGCTTAAATATGAATGTAAACATAAAAATATAGCAAATTCGCGCTAGATGTGTTCGAAAACTTCCAGATTTCTTTATAAACGACTTTAAAGAACACTTATCATTCGAAATATACAGAGCCACGCGCACCTTTTGTCGGAACACGGAGGATTTTAACCACGCGATACAACTAATCGATAGAAAATTTGACAGGCCATTGTGGCTACTCCCATAATCTAGGTACTCTATCCCGGAATTTTTCCTACTGCCATCTAGCGACGAGTGGGTTGTTCCAAAAACTGTTCCCGCAATGAAGTATATTTCTCCTTTCGTACATTTTTAGTGTATTTCTGTCACCGGCAGAGTTAAAATTCGCATCCGTTGCGAGTTCTGGAATTAGGCCCTGTACACACTAGGCGTTTTTCAACGCGCGCTTTTAAACGCACGTTTTAAAGAACCAAGAGTTCTATGTAGCCGTACACACTCAAACGCCAAGCGCGCGTTTATAGATTTTTGTTAAAACGCGCGTTTTGCGGGCACTTTACGGGCGCTTTGAGATATATGTGCTGCCTTATAGCGACGATGGAGGAGCACACATAATCAATTACTTTCTCGTCCATTTCCAAACTGAGCCAGTGCTAAACGCCGAACTAACGCTCGTCGAACGCCGAGCTAACGCGCGTTAGCTCGGCGTTAAACGCGCGTTGAAAAACGCCTAGTGTGTACAGGGCCTTAAACTTCCACTTAACGATAATTAAAATGCTTCAATGTCCTTAATTCAACTAGTTATTCTTTCAATCACCATAACAGTGTATTTCTATTAATAGGACTTATTATACTGGTGTATAAGATTACAGCAACTCAGTCACACAGATTAAAATTGTTTTATTTACAATTACCTGTCCTGCCTATAAAACATAAAAATAGTAATGCATATGCACGGATTCGGCCCAGTTCGATCGAGCTACTACCAATGTTTCGGATGCCACAATATGGCGCGAGTAGTTCATTCTGTGTCCGCTAGGGCGGTAGGGCGCCTCCGTTCCTTCCTGACCGAGAAAACTCAATTTTAGATCTAAGCCTTTCCGGTTATCGTCGAGGTGCCGGCGAAACTTCCGGGTCGATAGGTCAAAGTTCGCGGGGTTTCCCATACAGCTAATTCAGTTTTACGGCTTAATTTTATGCTGGTAATGATAAAATTTCATGGAAAGGAATAATTTTTATTCAAAATGTTCCCTCGAGGAAATGCGAACGACGGCGGACGACTCGTCATTCCTTATCGACATCGACCGGTATTATTTAAAAGCATTGGGCAAGCGATTTCAAATAGTTTTAATAAGATAGCGACCTTTCTGGATTATCTATTTGTTTGTTAGTTATGGCAACGCAACGCTCGGGCGATCTGCCTAGGGGATGCCTTTCGGGAGGTCTTTTTTAGAAAAAACTGGACCCTATTTAGGCGTTACGGACGTGGAGAAAACCCGGAAAACTCTACGTGGCCGGCCCGTCCGAACCAGGCGCGAACCGCGACCGAACTGCCGGTGTTCGGGGACCGCTCGGCCACTGTTGGGCCTCGGAGTGTCTACGAGTCCAACGATATTAGCGCAGAGAGAAAAATAGTATTAGCTTAATCGAAAGAACCGACGGGAAAGAGGCGAATTCTCGATATTGTTATTAGACTTTCAACCGGATGCGCGTTAAAGTTCATTGTCGAGCTATCGCAAAATTTTAGCACTAGGTATACGGTCGACGATTTTCCTATCGAGAACCCGATAACCGCCAACCCTATCCCCGGTTACTCTATATTTTTACCGTCTCGCGAATTTATGGCTTTCTAATAAAACTCGCTGCGTACAGATTTCGTATTCTATCAGTTCGGTAATGTTCTGTCACCAGCTGCGTATCTCATAATTTACGAACGGTCCGGACGGAAAGGATTCCGAAGTATTCGGAGTTTACAGAATGCGGTTTCCCAGACCAATGTACTACTTTACCGTACCTGGCATGCACGTGCGATACAATGCTCTAATTTAGATCATTTCTCCGAAAACACCGTCGGCAGTAACGTAAATCACAGTTTACGTTACGGCGCAGCACCTTATTTTTGCCAAGGAAATGGTTTTAGTCATCAAACCACTTTCGAGTGCCGAATTACGTTCTATCGTAAGGATATAAATTTCTAACGGATTTTCGAATGCAACAAATTCAAGAACAGGGTGGAAGTGAAGTCACGGACTTCTCCACCATTTTCTCCGTTACGCGTTTGGAGCGACGGTTGCAATACTTTTAATAGCCCACCGGTGGCCGAGCGGTCTTCGTACCCCGAACACTGGGATTTTGGTGGCTCGGACGGGCCGGCCGCGTAGAGTTTTCCGGGTTTTCCCACGTCTATAACGCCTAAATAAGGACCAGTTTCCCCTAAAAGACCTCCCCTTGGCAGATCGCCCGAGTGTTGCATTGTCGTAACTAAACAATACTTTTAATAAAGGAATTAGAGGACTGTCTGTCCTTTAACGGCTGACTTAGCCCTAAGTAAGGAAACGGAAGGAAAGATACAGGCCGGATCATCGCGTAGACAAATGTCCAGGGCCCAGTCAAACTGTCTATTTTGAAAAGATAGTTTACTTTTTTGTGGGACAATTGTATATAATAAAGAAAAATATATTGCTTTTTATAAGGTTATTGCGAATTCTAAAATCTAAAGAAAATGTCTTCTTACGTTTCTTCTTATTGAAAGTAATTCTTCCGATAATTTAGAATTTTTTTTAAAGCGATAAGAATAACGTTAATTTAACTACAAGATGAGACCGGCGTTGCCATGGCAAAAAAAAAATAAAATAACAAAGGTTGAGATTATTAGATAATGTCGTACTACATAGAAGCCCATTTTGGAGACCAAATTTAATTATATTATAGCCAGTCGAACGGCCCGATGCATCGGGGCATACTATTACACGCATAGAAATGATTTCCATAGCTGGCGCTCGATACGCCGACAGAAACTGCCCATTTTTTCAGCAGTTTCACATTATTTAGTTTTGTTTTATATTTCTTGCGGGAGAGGGAGGGGCCCGGTAAGAAGAAAATGTCTAGGGCCTAAAGAGGGTTAATCCGGCCCCGGGAAGGTAGAATGAAACGGTGAAGACGTATTTCCCGCCAACCTAGCCGTTAGCGGAAACGTTGGACGGGAGAGGAACTTTCCAGAACGCTTGGCCGGGACTTATCGTCGGCGTTGAAAGCTCAAAGGCGGAAATAAATTTCCATCCGCGTACGAGTTGCCAAGTTTATCGCCGTCAATATTTATAAAAGAATTGATATTTTTTATTGTATGAATCGCGATATAAAACTATTTCGAAGCAGTTTAGAATGGTTTTGTTATTTCCATTTTGTAACGATAATTTCTCCCAAGACTGTCTCGGTGCTGGGCGTAATCGCAACGTTTATACACTAACCGTTCCTTCGTCGTAATTACTTTCCTATTTTAAATTAATAATTTGGAAATTCTCCAAGCTCAATTTTGAAAATTGTTCCGCGCGTACCTCTCGTCGTCCACGTTTCTGTTCGACAGATACGCTAACGACCAGAGGACCACCAGTTCCGCTCCCCGAAAAATGGGCGTCCGTAACGCCCGAATAGGGGCCGGTTACCTTCGAGACCTTCCGGAAGGCATTATCTCCGCGTATGGCCGAGCGATTAAGCCGCACGGGCCGATCTCTCGCGCGAATAGAGGACGTCTGGGTCTCCGGTTAGAACGAAACTGAGCGAGCACGTAGCCCTAAAAATAGAATTGTCGGGTATTAATTAATGTATCGCGGCTACGACCGCGACTACGTAATCGTAACTGCCCGCCAAGCGGGGTTAATTAAAAGAGACATTAGCATTTAATGCTACGGGTCGGAGGGAGTGCTCCACTAACTATAGAAAGAAATGTAGCCTTAAACACAGTTCCTCGCGCCCACTTCTCGAGCGAGAATTGGCCGTTTAGTTTATAAATCTTTGCAAGTTTCGATTCTCTTTCTACGACGTTAGCGGAGGGGATAAGACCCTACGCGACGTACGCTCGAACCTTGACAATTTCTGTCGTTTCTTTCGTGTAATAAAATTTTATTTTATTTCATCGCGCCAATAGCGCCATTTACATTTACGGCTTTAAAAAACGAGAGATCAAAACGCGACATTGTTTCCCGTTTTGAGAAAACAAAGTTTCTGTATACAGTAATACACCGAACTTACGCGATAGGTGGGACCGAGCGATAACCGCGTAAGTCGGGGAATAATTTCGCAATTCGTATAAAATCCAAGTAGGATGTATGTAAGCTAATAAATGTTCTCGTTAATCTTGTCTCGTCTTTTGATTCGTTGGCGGTTACAAGGAATCACCACATATTCTCTCGAGTCTCCGTAGATATAACAAACACGGAAATAAATTGTAGCTATGTGTCGATTCCGCGCGACACGTCCGAACAATAGTGTGGGGGGAGTGAGTAATCGAAAGTGGCGTGGCGCTCAAACAAGAGGAATCGACGAGATTTGAAAATCGCGTAACTCCGGGTTGGCGTAAGTCCAGGAATTACTGTATTTAACTCTGGCTTGCGGTTAAATAAAATTTTTATTTCTTCGTATTTAAGTATTGTTATATTTGAAGCGTAACAAACGATTAAAAAACGGTACGGTACGACTCTACTACCGTCTTTTTTTGTCTATCCGAAGCTTATTCACTGGTGTCGACGTACTACGTAACCGTAAGGAAAAAATCTTTATACGCGCTTTAAACCCGAGAAATAACAATACGATAAAATAAGTAATTTTGTTAGACACGCACAGAAACAAAAAACTAAAATTGCGCGGGTTGGAGCCTAGGCGGCCTAGTTCCGGTATCCGGCGTCTTATCCACCGGGCCGAGGCCGTAAGAGAAGGCAAACTTTCGGACTTACACGCTAAACGCCAGAGAAGCGGGTCCAATTATTTCGAGGGCTACTCGCTCGCCCGTCCCGTCCCGTCCCGATACGAATTACGCGGACGTCGGTCGGGTTAGGGCCGGACGGTACCGTACTACGTAGTCCCTATTTTACCATAAAATTAACGTAGGCGGTGATAGTAGTAAATTCGAACGGGCTACCGCCGAAAATCGACACGGCAATTTCGGAAACGCGCGGTCGTTCCGTTTTAATTAAGTTAAACGGGGAAAAATCTTGGAAACTTTAGCCCGGGTAGCCTTCTTTGGGCGTAATTGGCGGGATCCGCATTAACGCGCACGGGCCACCCCGTTTTTAATTAGTCCGTAAAATCGCCAATTTAAACGCCTTTAATTAACCGATAGGGTAGAAATAAGAAGAACTTATCGTGTTTCGCCATTCGTTTGCTTTAATTTCGTATAGCGCCCGCGTTCTAACTTCGGCTTATTTATCGCCTCCGTCCCGTAGGGCCTAAGGCCAGAATTGGCCGAAGCCAGGCGCCACGACTTACGGGCAAAGCGGCCTTCCGATAAAATTCGTCGTAACCGAAAAGGCGGTGGTGGAAAATTGAGTTTATCCGGACCCTCCGCCGAAGACATTCCGTTAACGGAATTGGTCCTATGTGGAATCGAAACCCACTTTGGACGGGGGTAGACGTCCGATGGTTAAAAGGAACTGCGTACAAACTCTCCGACCTTTTCTTTCTTCGGAAGGCTTCGGTAGTCTACGCTAGTATTGTACACTATGTACTGTACCAGTACCTAAAATTATTGGCTTCTTCGGAGATTATTTTTTCCTCCAGAAGTTGTAGTCGAATCCATCCCGCCTTCTATCGTTTTTCTTCTTTCCGCTTCGTCTATCGACGCACGTATTTGAAAAGTAAAATTACGCCTTCCTTTTCTCTTCCGTTTTATCACCGAAACTGGCCCGGAACAGCACGCGCCGAGACGAAACCGAAATCCGACGGCGGATTTGCCCAACCAAGTGGCAACTAACGACACTGGCCAATCCCGGCGTAATCGCTTTTAACGGCGCGGACGGTGGATAAGGCCGAGTTTTCCCACGAGAAGGCGGTGGAAACGCGTAACGTAAATGTCCCGTGACGGATAATTTTGAGATTACCTAACGCCGGGTACGGGTGGATTTTCGCGGAGCGCTACCCGGCCATCTCCGGGAGGTTACGCGGTATAGTTTTGGAGAAACTCGGGGCTCGGACGATAACGGCAATGGTTTACGCGCGCTTTCGAATAAATCGACCGTTTGAGAGTCCAAACACGGCTAAAGAGCGGGTGTTTTCGTCCGAGACCCGTAGCCGTTTCCGCCGTTGTAAGAGAAAGCGAAAGGTGGAAACGGCTTTTTATTAAGGAAACATTCCACGTATTTCGTCCGTTCGAAAACGAAAGACCCGGGAGGCTCGGGCCGGCACGTTATCTTTCTTTTCCGGTTTACCGGCGAAAGCTTTCGGGCTGGAAGAACGGGTACGTAAATACGTATAAAAATACCAGTGGACGACGGAGACTATTTAAACGCCGGAGGAGGGAAGAGCGGGCGGAAAATGTCTGGAAGGCGGGATCCTTCCGTTTCCTTTAAACAAAGGACGACTGCGTGCCCGGGCGCAAACATCCGGCACGGAAGAAAGAGCGAAGTAGCAATTTAGCTTCCTTCCCCACCAAGCCTTTAGTCCACTTACGATAGGACTAAACGCTTTTCTGGCAACGTCGTCGCCTTCCCAGTACGACAACGTCCGCTAAATGTCCGGAAGCTCTTCCCTGGGAAAAGACTTTCCTAATATTATCATCGGAACAGTTACGCCTCCGATTCGCGTGCCGAATTTTATCCCGGGTCGGTCGGACACACTTTCCGCTACTTTCGCCAGTAACGGGAGCGACAAAAACTGGCGGAATCTCGGCCCCGGGGCCTTCCCCGTTTGATGGCGGTAAAAGTTTCACCCGACTTCCGAATTTAACGGCTTCCGCGGTTCTCTACCTCTCGGTGGTCCGCTTCCGCCCGCCGGTACTAGACTCGAGGCCGGGGCCGGCGGCGGAAGAAGACCGATTCCTTCCTCCGTAAATAATTCGGCCCGTCCGCGGCCGGATTAAAAACTCGCGCCTCTCCGGAAGACCGTTACTTATCGGCGCGCGGGGATTCCCGGCCGGTGGAAGGCGTCCAAGGCAAACTCCATTCGCGTCGCGCGTCCGTCGGCCGAGATTTACCCGGCCGCGCGAAAAATGGGTCGCGGCCGCCCGAGCGCGGCGCCGGAAGAAGTAGAGGCATTCGGGGCGGGAAAAAGGAGGATAAAGTCATTTATTAAATAGCGGCAGCGCCTCTTCTTCGACGAAAGACTCTAGTCCCGGGAGCCGACGGTCCGACGGAGGAAAGGTGGCAGCGGACCCACGAAGGGAGGATAGGGGTTCTCCTCCGGTATCTCGGCCGTCAGCAGGTAGGGCCCGGACAGCACTCGGAATCCGCGGCCGTCGGCCGAGTAGCGCACCACCCGAAACAGGCCGGGTCGGTCCAGGTATCCGTAGCTGCCCCGCACCTCCCCCCGCGAGGTCCTCTCCTCCTGGTGGAACAGCTGGGCGGGCCCTCCGGTGCCCGTGTCGTATCCGTAGCGGTAGCTGCCGGGGCCGCGGTGCCCGGTCGTCTGGAAGTGCGTCCGGCGTCCGGAAGGCAGGCGAACGGGGCGTCCGAATCCCGAGGGAGGCGGATCCGCCGCCCAGGCCGCCAGGGACAGCAGCAGAACCTGCAAGAGAAAGAGTGGCAGACAGAGGAAGAGGCAGGCGACGGTCGGTGACCGAAACAACTCACCCACACCCGCGGCGCCATCCCGTTCGACGAGAGTCCGGCCCGTGATCTACCGATGCCTCCTCCGCCGGATCCGGTTTTTATGGCGGCCGCCACCGCCATCCGCGATCCTCCTCCTCCTCCTCCTTCCGGGCGCTCCGGGCCTTTCCCGCGTCCGGAACCGGAAAATCCCCGACACCTTCCGCAGATCGGTCGAATCCCCCGGCGCCGCGCGTCGGGAAAGCCAACCATTTCCTCCCGGCGGGCGGTCGCCTAGCAACGACCCGTTTGCCGGAACCGGTTCCGGCGGCAGACGGAGCACCCGCGTCGACACTCGGCGCGAAGGAGGAAGAACGCCCGGCGGAAATTCCGGAGGAGGTCCTCTACCGGAAGCGAGAATGCGGGGGAACAAACGTCCGTTTCGGCCTTCCGTAACGGACGAAAGGACGCGGCGAAATTCCACCTTTAACCGTTCTTGGCCGCGGAGAGCTCTCGGGCGAGCTTCCCACCCCTACCCGGGGCGGGTCCACCTCGTACTTTTTCGCGTTGCCGGGAAAGGAGGTCTTCGGTCCCGTTTTCGTCGGGAGGTCAGGAAGGAGGAAAAGAAAGGTTGCCGCGACGCCGGAGGGGAGCTCGACCCGGGGAGAGGAGGGAGCGGGCCGGCAGTTCGAGGGTGGGGAAGGAGAGGACGGAGCGAGGAGGATAAAACTGCGTGTATTTACTCGGTCGGAGCCGGAATCTATCCGAATATGATACAAAAGAACGGAAAGACGAGCGAAGAGGAGAACGCTTCTTCTTTCTGCCCGCCGGGGATCTTCAGACGGTGCTCTGCCTCAACAGCGACAGTTGACTCCCTCCGTCTTCCGATTCCGATCTGTCGGCGGCGGCGGCGGGGGGACGGAGGCCGCCGGAAGGGGGGACGACGGCGTTTCCGGTTTCTTCTCCGCGGCGTCCGGGACGGGGCTCAGCTTTTTTCTTTCCTGAAAGGCGAAGAAAAGCAAAAATTAGCAGCCGCCCCCCGGATTCCACCACCCATGCCGACCGGGCGGGAGACGGCAAAAATTCCCTTTTAAATTATAAGTGGTGGGCCGGGGTCCGTTCCTCGGGAGCCAAGGAACTACCTGCCGAATTTCCCGGTTAAACTCCGGGGTTATTTTCCAGACGCGTGCGCTTCCGGGGTTACCGACTCGGTTACCGGCCAGGGAAGGGGAGCGATTAAAACACGAATTTGGTTTTCCCGATTACCGAAACCGTCGGTCGACGGCTACCTTTCTCGCTTGCCCGTTATCCGGAGCATCGGACGACGCGTGTAATTTGACTTCCTTTTCGGAAGTCAAATTACACGCCGTCGACCCGGAAATTAAAATCAAATACGGAGCATCGACTGCTTCGACCTAACCCGCCCGCAGTTTCCGGGAAGCTGCCGAAGAGGCGCCTCTTTCCCGGCGGGTGGGGAAGGGCGCCGATGGCCTCTTCCTCCGGTCCGGTCGCGTTATGGTCCCGCGCCTCCGGCTAGAAGAGGCCGGAGAGGAATAAGGACGGGATCCCGGGCGACGGAGGCCGTCGGGACCCGACCAACTGACTGGCACGCTCTTTACACCGTTTACGTCTGCGTCAAAAATGCCCGGAGGGGAAAGCGGTATTCCCGGTAAAAGAGAGGTTACATATCGGCGCGCGCGAAAAGTTTTGGCTTCCGAAAGGGGTCATCCCCGTCACTCACCGTGGGCGTCGGAGATCCGGTAGTATCCTTCCGTCGTCCCGCGGTCTTCGCCCGCCGGCGGACCGCTGCCGTTTCGCACCGGAGGAAAGACGGAGGCGGGTGGGTCCGGGTCGACGGCGGCGCCGGAAGTCGGACCGTTCTCCCTCTGCTGGCAAAAAGAAAAATCACCGGATGAGTTCCCGTCCTTTTAGGAGCTAGGTCGCGCGCGCGACCGAAGAAAAGGATCCGGGGCGAAAGAAGTGGGCGCGGAAGCGGAGGGCCGCCCAATTTCTTTCGTCCGTCCCAACCCGTGCCGTATCGTTTGTCGGGCGCGTCGGCCCGCTTTATCTTAATTCCGTACCACCCCGGGAAGAAACCATTTTCCGCCGTCGCGGCCTATTTACGTCCTTTCCCGGGAGCGGGCATCGGTGACGTTAAATTTCGGTGGTTAACGGCGGAGGGATGGGGAAATACGGGGGGTCCCACCCACCGTAACGATCGAAAGACTCGTCGGCCGGGGAATTTGTATTTTAGCAACGGATTAGGACTGCGCCCAGACGTTTCCTCGCGTTTAAAACGGGCAGAAAAGACCCGGAAGGAAATTATTAATTTAAAGACAGAAAACGTTTTATCCAGTCGTCGTTTACAAATAAGAAATAAAAGTTGCTCAAGGTCGATGCCCTATTCTCTTTATTACGGCAATTTACCGTAGGTTAATAGGTAACCGGCGGGATACCCGCCGCCCGCCGGTTTGGGGTAGAAACCGAAGAATTGTCGCCGGGCGGTAAGAAAAAAGACGGGGCCGAGAGAGCGGGAGCGTTTCGTTCGGACAGGTAGGGGGCGAAGAGACGATATTTTCCCGGTCGAGAAATTAACAAATCCCGCGACCGAGGGGAAGGCGATTACGTTTTAAGGAGACAACATTTAACAGGAACCGTTAACCCAATTTATTTTCCGTCCAGGAAATATTTTAAACGTTTTGGCGTTATTTAGGCGGACGAGACTTTAGACTCACCCCGTAGACTCTGGACTGGGAGGAATATATTTTCCAATGGTTGTCGGTAGGAAGAACCGTTTCTTCTGTTATGATGCCTCTTCTGTCTATCAGACTGCGAAAAAGTTTTTCTATTAGCATACGTACTGTACGTATACGGCTAAAATCTTAACTTAATATTAAAAAACACCGCGCATTTTATACGTAGAAGGGACGATCTTTCCTTTCCGTTTAACCAATCGCAGTTTAGTTAACGTCGTATTTTCGTCACGCGACTGCAACCCGCCATTTTCTAAGCCAAGCGCGTGGTTTTAGCATCGTCGCGTGTCGGCGCTAGTGAAATAGTTGTTTTAAAATGTCGAAGGACAGCGAACTACGAGTGGCCATTTTTATTTTATGGAAGACGACCCTAAATTAATGTCGAGGAAGTTGAGCGCTTCCTTTACCGTAAAAGATGGCAAGAAATAGCCGACCGTCCGAATTCCGATGGAGTCGGCTCACAAAAACATCCAGAAAGACGACGAAAAGTAACTGATAGCTTTGAATATAAATTATGATATCATTTAATACTCATGAAATAGTGCCGGTAATTGTTTTGCAACTCCAACACCAACTATACAACAGGGTGCGTAGGAAAGTGCCTTTAACCGGAAAATTCTAGCCAACAGAGAGAGCTACAGCGATGCCAGTGAGGTAACGGTATAGTAAAGCGGGCTAATTCACGCGACAGCAGCGCCCCTAGTGGCGAAATTAGAAAGTTTTAGAGCATCAATTAATTAGTACGAAAAGACGCGTGGTTGACGCGGATAAGATAAATTGTATACCCAAAAATGTCCGAAAGGAATAGCCATAGGTATGAAGAAATACGCACAATTTATTGCATAAAACACGTACTTACGTCAATACAGTTTGATAACAATGGCGTGTATCGTGAGCAATGGCGAACTTTTCGAACGTACTCGACATTAACTTGTTATCACTGCGTGACAGTTTGCCTTTCCGTTGTTTTTTGTGCGATGTTATCAAACTGTATTGACGTAAGTACGTGTTTTATGCAATAAATTGTGCGTATTTCTTCATACCTATGGCTATTCCTTTCGGACATTTTTGGGTATACAATTTATCTTATCCGCGTCAACCACGCGTCTTTTCGTACTAATTAATTGATGCTTTAAAACTTTCTAATTTCGCCACTAGGGGCGCTGCTGTCGCGTGAATTAGCCCGCTTTACTATACCGTTACCTCACTGGCATCGCTGTAGCTCTCTCTGTTCGCTAGAATTTTCCGGTTAAAGGCACTTTCCTACGCACCCTGTATAGTGTATTCACTGGGACACAAGGCAAATCTCATCATTAATTTTTATTTAGTTGATACGTGTATTTAATGTTTGTACACGTTTCGGGCTATTCTTTCCCCTCCTCGGTCAACTAAATTTCCATTTTTCATCATCCGGAGCAGTTCTTATCGTATAAATAGACTTTTTCTTGATTTTTACACTTTCAAATCACAGATATTTGTAAACTTAAATTCGTTTTTAAACATTTCTATGCGTTAATTAATTAATCAACTTATTCTCTAGATTACCATTTTCCATCATTCGGAGTGGTTCTTATACACGTATCAACTAAATAAAAATTAATGATGAGATTTGCCTTGTGTTCGACTTACAATATGACTATCATTTTAATTTATACATATGCAAATGAAACCTATTTCAGAAATAATGCTCGTGATAAAGCTACTTTAAATTTTAACAAGAAAGCAATTACATTATTCATACAATAGTCACAAATAGTTAAGGTAATTATTTTTAAGCAATACAACAACATAGTTTATTGGTATAAGAACGATTTTACTTCACGAGCAATTGGAGACGGAGCTAATAACTCCGTCTCCAATTGCTCGTGAAGTAAAATCGTTAGAAAGAAATCGCAAATATTTGGTGTAAAATCGTTCTTACACCAAAGGACGCCACGTTGTTTTCACTTTCGTTACGTTCCTAACGGCCTTAAGAGAAAAGTCCCCCGGCCGGATACCTTAAGAGTCCTTATTTGGAACTTTTTTTTTTTTTGCTCTTTCTGCCCTGTAGGCACTGGGAGGGCCCACAGGGCAGAAAGAGCAAAAAGAGATAGGATTAACGATAATGAGGAAGGCCTTAGCTTAAAACTAGAGCAAAAAAGCTCTGTTATAGTACATTTTTTGAACATTAATATTATATTTAGAGAGGGACCTATGTCTACCGGGGTATTTATTAAACCAATGCATAGCCCATTATATATATATGCTAGTTCTAATAGTCCTTATAAATATAAATTAGCAACATTTCGAGCATTAGTCAGGAGGGCTTTTTTATACTGCGAAAGTATAATAGACAGGGATGCAGAAATAGAAAGAATCATGCAGGTAGCAGAAGAATTGGGCTACAAGAGGAACGTTATAAAGGGGATTATCAATAAATTAGAAGTTGGTACAGATATAGTATCTCTTTGAGGTCCATCTACACACACGAAATTTACATACAACAAGAGCTTAGGAAGCATTATGAAAGAAATCGCAAATATAAAAGATACAAGGATGGTCTTAAAAAGAGCTCCAAATTTGTACAGAATACTTAGAAAAGATAAAGGGGTGGTTAAAAAAGATATGTCGGGTGTATATAAGATCCCATACGAGAATCACATATTAGGAATAAATAAAGAATATGTTGGGGTTACTTCTAGAAACCTAGGGGTAAGGATAAAAGAGCACAGATATGATATTAGAAAAGGTTCTAATGCCACAGTATTGGCTCAAATGGCACAAACGGAAGGTTCAATAGTACGATGGGATGAAGCGGATATCCTGAAACAGATACACTCTCCGACTTTGGCAAGAACGGCTGAAAAGTTAGAAATTTATAGAAGTGTACTTAAAGGGAATTGCATCAACGCAAGAGATGCGGAGGGACTTCCTTCCGCCTGGAAGTTTGCAATTAAAAACTTAAAATAAGAGCAGGAACTTTAATAATATTTGTGGTAAAAACTCTGTATAGTTAAGTAGAAAAACTCTGTATAGTTAAGTAAGCAATATTAATATTTAGTATTAACAGTTTGTTTGTTATATTTGACTATTTTATTTTATTTTTAGTATTAGCAGCATTTGTATTAATTTTATTATTTACAAACATTAGTTGGCTATTAATAGCGTATATGTTATCGGTTATTAATATTTATATTTTGTATTTTGAACTTCTTGTTCTATTTTTGAAGTGTTCCAATTAACCTGAGGATGATCCATTGACTGGATTGAAAAAACGTTTGTTTTAAGAATAAATCTCTCAGCTAGTGATCAGGTCTTGATTTAGTTGTTTAGCTGGATATTATTTTGTCAGTATGAGTATGTTGTGAACTTGTGATGTATGCATATTTTTTTAAAATTTTATTTTATTTAGTTTTATTTTCCATTTCGTTTGTCCATTATGTTGTATGCAAACTTTTATTAAGTAATAAATGCACCTAATACTGAATAGTATACAAAACACTTACACAACCAAAAATCCAGTTTAAGAAACAAACTGAAGGTGGAAATTGCTAAAAGCAATTGAAAACATTCATTTTTCTCCTTCATTTTGTTTCATGAACTGGATTTCTGTCTGTGTAAGAAGTATTTTACATTCTTTTATTTAGATTAATTCAAAACACTTCAGTTAAACACTTTTGAATGCTGCTGTTCATTTGTTTCATTTAAGTTTAGACCCGAAAGAAAAGTATAAAGTAGCTTAAAAACATTCATTTGAAAAGTAATTTATGTTGAATATTATAAGATTGTAGTATTCAGTGTGTGAATTTCATCCAGTTGGCAATTTTTTGTTAGTTTATATTAATATTTTTTTGTTAATTATAATTGGTTGCATAAATCAACTAGGACTACTTGGGGTATAGCATAGATTTATTTACACTGAATTTCATTTCATACTGTATCCACTGATGCATAACTCACACACAAAACAAGATCTGTTATGCCATTTAAAAATCTAAGACTTCAAGTTACCACAACTAAACAGTTCAGTTTTCACTCAGCTTTGTGACACAAATACTAGTTTGAGACTGCAATAAAAATAATGTAAATAAAAAATAAAAATTCTTACATCTCAGACAATTCGAATTTTGTTACTCATCTAAAAATTTATAATATTTTTTAAAATATATGAGAAATAAGCCATTTTGAGAAAATATGTGAATAAAGCAGTAACATTTGCTTCGGAACATAAATTTTAACTTTCAAAAAAATAAATCTTGGACTAAAATAATTCAAGAAATAAATAATCCACAAATAAATGAATAAAAAATAAATTTTAATTTACCAGACCAAGATGATTAAAAAGTCCAAAATATTCTTTATCAGTGGTGTGTTGTGACTAGAGGATTTGATCCCAAGATCTCGAAAATCGGGATCCCGACTACTTTTCAGTCCCAAAATTTTCGGGATTAAGTTTTCCTAATCCCTAGATTTTCGGGATTGACATCATTTTAAAAAAGTTGCAAAATAGACTGCATGAAGCGAAACGTTCAGTGCCAGTGCTTTTACAGAATTGCTTGCCTATCATTTTAATATAAAATATGAGAAGTTTTATTCCAAGCAAGCAGCAGAAATTAACCAAGCGGGCTTGCGATGCTTGCTTGGAATAAAACTTCTTGTATTTTCAAATAAAATGATAGGCAAGCAGTTCTCACTGGGTTACTTGGTAATATACTTCATTTTTGTATTTTTGAATTTTCGCG